>NW_012287123.1:0-5904 GCF_000151885.1 Dipodomys ordii
AAAGAATGACATTGCCCATTGTCAGGAAATGGAAAACTTGGAAAAATTATATTAAGTGAAGTAAGCCAGGCCAATGAAACATAGGTCCCATGGTTTCCTTATTTGCAATATCTAGTACTCTATGATTCAAGCAGAAAAGGTCAGATAATGTGATGTCAGGAAAATGAACCTTTAGATATGTATCTTAATGTTTTTTCTTTCATGCATGTGTTTCTAATGCATTTATGAGATCATTTCTTTGTTGCTTTGTGTGTCCCTCCCCCACAGTATAACCCCTGCTTTCACTATATTTGATATCAGTATAACTTGAGGAGGAGATGGGGAAAAACCTATTGTTTAAAGATACAGGTGGACCTGTTGCAACAATGAGAATTATAAGTTGTCATGTCCAATACGAGATTTACAATGTCGGTGCGGGGGGGGGGGAAGGGGGGGAAGGAGAAGGATTGAGATTGGGCGGGAGAGGGGAGGCTGGGACGGGATGTGAATGGTAAACAAAAGGAGGAGGCTGCAATGCTTGGTAAGAAATGTACGCATTATCCTGCCCATGTAATTGTAACCCCTCTGTACAGTATGTTCACAAATAAAATTAAATTAAATTATAAAAAATGAAATACAATAGGTTTCGATGTTTATCACCAATTAACCATTAAAAAGAGCATATGGGCAAGGTGCTGTACAGAAAGTCATGAACTCTAGTACTTCATAGCTACTTTTGTTTAGTTTTGTACTTTATACGTTTTAAACCTTTTCTAAGCAATTGTGCTTAGAGGGTTCCCAATTTGTGGCCAAAAATCATGATATTCAGTATACTTAGTTAAATCTGGCTATATATCAAATTTAAGCTCATAGTGTCTTTTCTGTAACCCTTTCACATAATCGTTTACTTTTTTCTATATAGTCCTTGACTGTCCCATAAGATCTTTCTTGTTCCTTCTTTAATAGTAAGCACCAAGGAGGCCTAGATCTAGCAAGTCTCTTAGTAAATGAAAGAGGGTAACAGGAAGTTCTTTCTCCTAAGTAGTTTTCCCAGCAATTGCCATCCTTGTCATACACACCTGTAAAAGGCTATGGATTTAGGGGAAGTCTCTGGGATACTCTAGATAATGGAAGATCTCACCATTTTCCTCTGATAAGCCCATTGTCATCTTTTATCTATCAACCTTTTAGGAATCTTATTTAGCTTTTGGTCTAAATATCCCTCTACATCTTTCTTATCTACAGGATATCTATGTGAATCTATTGTATATGTTTTTAGGATTAAAGGAAATTCCCCAGTAGCCATAAACTTTCTGCTCTAGCTGCACCTACAGCTTCTTGTAAATCTCTTACAAACAATTCCTTCTGCTGAAGTGACGTCATGAAACCCCCAATACTTTTATATTTACTTATGACTTGTCTACTAGCCTTCATAAGAGGAGTTTTCAGGGTAGCACTTAACTCTGGTGAGTTAGTCATATTATTAAGACACTCATCATATGTTGGAGTCGTCAACACTCTTAAGAAAGAGCCTTGAATAAGGGAACGTTGAGCATGAGTAAGTACAATGAGCAGCAGGAACAGTAAAAGATTAATAGTCATTCCTATACAGTGAAGAAAAGAAAAACAGGAACAGAAACACATCTTTTCCAGGGACTTGCCAGCCTTTCCAGGAGATAGGCCTCTTTGAAGCCCCATTCTCTGAGGTAGATTTCGGTGAAGTCCCATTCTCAGAGATAGGTCTCTTTGAAGCCCCATTTTCGGAGGTAGACTTCGGTGAAGTCCCATTCTCAGAGATAAGACTCTGTGAAGCACCATTCTCAGGTCTGAAAGCAGATTTCCCATGCTAAGCAGACTCCACCGGAGTAGGCGTGGCACAAAGTCATACTGATAAAATTTTGTGATATTAATATGAAGACATAAAAGTCTGGGTCCATAAATTCAACAGATCCTGTTGATGTTAAATGTTGGGAACCAATGCTTTTTTCCTGACCTTAAAGAATTATATAGATATAACTGTCATGAACTTTACTCATAGGTATTGTGTGAATATTTTTGAAGCCTTTTTTATTCAGGAGTTTATACATTGAATTACAGCACAGACAAGCCTAATTTGCCCTACAGTTCCAATGTGTGGCCCATCTATCCACATCAGTTTGGGATTTTATTGAAATATCTTAAGATATGTTTGGATGTCTTATCAGCCTATTCATTATAAATGTAGGGCAAGTAACACCAAGTATTAGGTTGAGCATATATCATTACTGATGTGACTGAAGACTCCTCGAATTGATTCTTCTTTAGAATAGAAAATGCCTCAATAGCCATTGACACATCATAACTGCCATATACTCTATTTAACTCTAATTCTTGTTAGGGATATCTCCATGGTTAAATAACCTTGTCAATCAACCTGCCACAAAGATAAGACATTTTGCTTTAATGCCTTTCTTTCATTTTCTCATACTCATTGGCAAGTACGGAAGGATTCTGATGTAATAATAATACAATGGTGACTTGCACTAACACAACATCTAGGATGTAGTGTTAATTCGGATACTTACTAATTAGCTCTAGATTGTGTGTCTATTTATATTTCTAATGGGAAAACTAATGAGTTCCAAGGAAATTGACTTGAGGAGACTTTCAATTCTAATGTCAGTTGGTCTCAAAATCCTTTAAATTCTACATCCTCTAATGTGGGCATAGGGTTACAAATTGGAACTTTTCTCCTTAAAGAGTGAGTACTACCCTATTGCTTAATAAGGACAAAGTACTTTCATACATAGACTGGTCTTGTGCAAACAAGAAGTGGTAGTTAAACAATGTTCTTACCAGTTTGTATAGATAAAATGGAAATAGAGCAACTATGAACTCAAAAGGAATGTGCAAAAAAGTGAGAGGCACAAAGTAGAATGTGCCAAAGAAATGTTGAAGTATAATTTCAAATTATGTGCTCAGGTGTGAGGGTGTGTTCAAAGTACAGCTTAAGAAAATGTAGTTGGATATCTTGGGGAAAAACTGCTTTAAACGCTTCTGAGATAATTGTACAAGTAGAAGCCCCTAACTCTGACTCTAATCAGCCACATCATCATCAATTTAGGGACTATTTTCCAAGTGCAAAGTGAGAAAAAGAGGACTCATCACAGTTAGTGTTCAGGTTGAAGTAATGGAAATAACATATTTTTTCTTATAAGACTTCACTTATTTTGGAGGGTTAAAGTAGGTAAAACCCAAGTAAATATTTTGCATGTACCTAAATTAAGTCCGACATAATATATTATTCTCTTTTTAACTGGGAAGTTGTAGATTATGTCTTTTTATAGTCTAGCTTGGGACAATGATCTGCTTTCAGTCATTTTCTTCCCCCTCCCATTTTTGCCCATCCAATTACATAATTTTTATTTAAAGAGACATACTTGAGCTTGCATTTCTAAATCCTTCAAAATTATCTGAACTAGTTCATACTTCTGGAAGCCTCCTATATCTTTCTCAAGGGAACATTTTATCACTACCATTTTAACCCATATGATATTGGATATCTTCCTCCTAATTCAGTGCAAGATATACATTAGACTCATCCAGATATCTCAACACCTGTACCAACATGAAAACATATCTTCATAAAAACCATGATTTTAGAATATCTGGGGAGGTGGCATATGTCATTTTTAAGTGACCCTAAGTGATACTTACATATAATCATGTTTTAAATCAATATGCCTCTCAGTAGATGAACGAATTGACAAATGTGATATATATATATATATATATATATATATATATATATATATATATATATATATATCCACTGTGGAATTCTATGCTTCTAATTCATACGGAAATGGAAAAATCTTACTAAGTAAAATAAACAAGACACAAAGAAAGAGATTCCGTGGTTTCCCTAATTTGTAACAAGTAGGAAATATCTAGGATAGTCCTAGCAGATGAGCAGAATGGCTCAGTAGTTATGTGTAAGATGATGACGAGCAAAATGAACTCCTACATAAGGAAACAAAGGTTTTCTTTGTGGTTGTTGTTTTTAATGTATTCTTTTTTCTTTTGTGTTTTCCCCTATGGTTTGTCCCCTGATGTATTTGTTTTCAGTATCATGTGTCATTGTATATATATATATATATATATATATATATAATATTATATATATATATGTATATTATATATATATATATGTCGTGACAACGCTCACAAGACAACATTATGGAAATTTACATTACAACTTGTGAATGGTATTGAGGTGAAGGAAAACTGTGAGAAAGGTGAGGTAATGTGTAAAAAGTTCGACATGGTATATATTCACCAACTTACAATTACAGCAACCCCTTCTATATATCACCTTGACAATAAAATTAAATTTATAAAAACTTACATAAAATATGATTTCATTGAATTGATATAGTAAACACCATTCTATTCCCCCTTTCTTTATCAGAGGGTCATCAACTTGAATGTTATCAACCTATACAATATCTTCACAATATACTTGCTTTTATGTTGAAAAAACATTATCTCATACTAAAACAGAAAACAGTTTAATTCTATGGAAACTCCTAACTTTTAAAACTGAACAATTGTTAGGACGACAGAATATATGTATTCATCAAGATTAAGATGACTACTAACTAATCATTTTCAAATTCTGACCATATCATACCAGAGACATTTAAAACAGTATCTGTTTGCATTTTAATTAATTCTGCAATAGATGAAATTTCCAATGTGATGTTACATATTTAAAAGTCAATAGAAAAAATCGGCACATTCTCGTAGAAGATAAAATTATGACCTATCTATAATAATTAATTCCTGAAGAGTAAACATTTGTTCATCAGAGTAAACTATTATTTCTATGACAACCAATCCCAAGTTTTTATGCTGTAGAGTCATCCTAGCCCAACAGTTTGCAACTTATAAGGTGCACCTTAAAATTATCTGAATTCACATCATGAGTAGCTTATCACTATTGTGAAAAAAAATACTACACTTCTGCTGTGATACCTTCCCAATTGTGCAAAGAACACTACACTAAAATTTTCTGCATCATTTTCCCTCCAGTGTTATTCTTGAAATCAGAATACTTGCAAATAGTATTTATATTATTATTTTATATTAATTTTATTATATATAATTTTATCAAATCATAGATATTCAGGAGATCTGAATATCTGAATATTAAGATCTGAAGATTATGGTTCAAACCCACCCAGGTAGCAAGGTTCCTTAGATTCTTATTTCCAATAAACTCATAAGGAATAGCCAGACAAAAGTGGCACTGAGGTTCAAGTGGTAGAGCAGTAGCCTTGAGCAAAATCAGGCTCAGGGACAGTGCCCAGACCCAGAAGTCAAGCCCTAGCATAAACTAAACAACAAAAACAAAATAAAAACAAAAATTAAACCTAGCTTTTTCCCCTCATTGTATGAGTAATTAAGAGGTACATAAGGAAATTTCTTCTTGTGTTATGTATAGGTAGAAGAAAAAAGATGTCATACAATTACTCTCTTCATACCATATTACACCAAAGTCTCAAAAATTGCTCTTTTTCTAAATTTATTAATTAATAGCATCCATTTGTTGGCAACTTTGTCTAGATTATTCAGATTATCAGGTTATACATGAACTGTTGCAATAATCTATTAACTGATTTCTAATTATACTTCACTTAAAACACTATTCTAGGCAAATAGAATTCCAGAATCATTTGTGAATTTCTAAATTAAATCCTCTACTTGAAAACAATTTTGTAGTATCCTAGAGAATATGAAATTACAAACAAAGAACATTCATTCCAAATCTAAATTCTAATTTAGGCAGGTCTCCAAAGTCCTACATTAGATGAACTTTGCTATTTCTCACAGGTTTAAGCTTTTGTAATCCTTCATCATTTCTTTGGAATCCAACAGAATGAT
>NW_012287124.1:0-2458 GCF_000151885.1 Dipodomys ordii
TAAAGTGGGGTTTTATATACTTTTATTGTACAGATACTGTATAGAGGGGTTATAGTTACATGAATAAGGTAATGAGTACATTTCCTATCGAGCTTTGCTACCGCCTCTTTTGTTTTTCCCAACCATGCCTTCTCTACCCACCTCCCCAACTCCTCCCTCTGCCCCCCAAGTTGTAAAGTTCATTCTCAACATAGTGCCTTGTACATCTCTTGTTATAACGGGTCAATCTGTATCCTTGTTTCAGCATTTTGTTATTTCCCTTCCCAAATTAGAAAGATGTATATACAAGAAAGTTATTTTTAAAGTTTGTAGTTACCAAAAGGATAAAGAACAAACATGGAAAGAGTTAAATATTTTTCCATTTTAGTTTGTAATAAAAGACAACTAAAACATGCTAAAGTTTAGTCATAGCCAACATTGGTACAAACCAACTTTTGAGAGCCATTATTTTTATCCTTGAAGCATATGGCAAAGTTTCCTGCTTCTTAAGAAATGTTTACATATATCTACAAGGGATGGTGGAAATTGTATTTAAAATAACTGAACAGAATCACAGGATAGTTGATTCCATGTAAAATTCCTAAAGAACTCTTTAAGGGGCTGGGAAGGTGGCTCAGTGGTAGAGCGCTTGCCTTCATGCATGAGGCCCTGGGTTCGATTCCTCAGCACCACATAAGCAAAAAGAAAAAAAGCCGGAAGTGGTGCTGTGGCTCAAGTGGTAGAGCGCTAGCCTTGAGCTGAAGAGCTGAGGGACAGCGCCCAAGCTCAGAGTTCAGGCCCCATGAACGGACCCAAAAAAACAAAAAACAAACAAACAAAAAAAAAGAACTCTTTAAGCTGATGAATTGTAACTTATATGATAAAATTTCAAACTTTTACTAATATTTTGCAATTTCAACACTACTACATATTTCATCAACCCCAAGCTAAGCCAGAGGACAAAGAACAAACAGCTCAAAAAACACAAGTGTAGTCACCTAAGTGCTGGAAAAATTCTTACTAAAGGAAGTTAAATTCTGAATAGTTACATTGTTTGAAAAAATGAGAATTTTTCAATTCCATAACTCCCCTCTTATATTGTAAAGGTAAACAACATTATATTCTTTGAAATGGAAAATATATGTAGCCCAAATGATACAAAAGCATACACACGTGTACAAAAGTATGAGGTTTTAAGAGCCTAGAAATAAGTACAGAGCCCTATTCAGCAGGGGTTATTCTTTGATAAATTGCCTGAAATACCAACAATGAGACAGATGTGAGAAAGAAGATGGAAGCCAGCACTGGTAGCTCACGCCTGTAATCATAGCTACTCAGGAGGCTGAGATCTGAGGATTGCGGTTCAAAGCCAGCCCGGGCAGGAAAGTCCGTGAAACTCTTATCTCCAATGAACCACCAGAAAACCAGAAGTGGTGCTGTAGCTAAAGTGGTAGAGTACTAGCCTTGAGCTGAAGAGCTGAGGGACAGTGCCCAGGCCCAGAGTTCAAGCTCCACGACCAACAAAAAAGAAGGAAAGGAAAGAAGGAAAGAAGGAAAGAAAGGAAGCAAGCAAGCAAGCAAGCAAGCAAGCAAGAAAGCAAGAAAGCAAGAAAGAAAGAAAGAAAGAAAGAAAGAAAGAAAGAAAGAAAGAAAGAAAGAAAGAAAGAAAGAAAGAAAGAAAGAAAGAAAAGAAGGAAGGAAGGAAGAAAGAAAGATAGGAGGGAGGGATGGAGAGAGAAAGGAAGGAAGGAAGGAGGGAGAGAGGGAGGGAGAGAGAGAGAAAGAAAGAAAGAGAGAGAAAGAAAGAAAGAAAGGAGGGAGAGAAAGAAAGAAAGAAAAGAGGGAGGGAGGGAGAGAAAGAAAGAAAAGAAAGGAAGGAAGGAAGGAGGGAGGGAGAGAGAGAAAGAAAAGAAAGGAAGGAAGCAAGGAAGGAGGGAGGGAGAAAAAGAAAGGAGGAAAGAAAGAAAGAAAGGGAGGGAGGGAGGGAGGGAGAGAAAGAGGGAAAGAAAAAAGAAAGAAAGAAAGAAAGAAAGAAGGGAGGGAGGGAGAGAAAAAAAGAAGGAAAAAGAAAGCAAAGAGGGAGAGAGGGAGAAGGAAGGAAGGAAGAAAGGAAGGAGGGAGGGAGGGAGGAAGAGAAAGAGAGAGAAAGGAAAGGAAGGAAGGAAGAAAGGAAGTAAGGAAGGAAAGAAGGAAGGAAGGAAAGAAGGAAGGGAGGGAGGGAGGGAAGGAGGGAGGGAGAGAAAGAGGGAAAGAAAGAAAGAGAAAGAAAAAAAGAAAAAGAAAGAAAGAAGGGAGGGAGGGAGGGAGAAGGAAGGAAGGAGGAAGAGAAAGAGAGAGAAAGAAAGGAAAGGAAGGAAGGAAGGGAAGGAGTGAGGGAGAGAAAGAGGGAAAAAAGAAAGGAAGGAAGGAGGGAGGGAGAGAAAGAAAGAAAGAAAAGAGGGAGGGAGGCAGAAGGAAGGAAGGAAGGAGGGAGGGAGGG
>NW_012287125.1:0-3840 GCF_000151885.1 Dipodomys ordii
TACTTTCAAAAGGAAGCATGGCTGGGAGTGAGATGGCACAGCTTCCCTACTCCCAGCCCACCTGCCCCACGAGCATCTGCTGAATCCCGCTGCCAAGCTGCAGAAACCCGTGCCTGGACCTCTGCAGGATGGTGCCTGCTGCCCATCACGTGGCTGAGAGCTCATGCTGCTTCATCAGAGCATCAGGTGATGGCTTGTGTTTTTACCCAGCCAGGCGAGACTGAGCTGAACTCCTGGGTGTTCATTCCCAGTGCTTTGAAGAGAGGCCTGCCCCTAGAACAAGAGGCTAAAGTCCTACCCCAAATCCTGGTTCTATCTCTTAGTAGCTGTGTGACTAAAGGTGTGAGTTGACATCTGTGGGCTCTTATTTCTTCATCTATAAAATGGGAAGCCCAGGGAGGGTACCAGCACAGGAAGGGGCTCAGACCTTGGTTTCTAAGTCCTTGAGAGAGTGGGGTGAGCAACTTGTATGTGCAGTACTGGAATGACCATCCGTGTACCAGGGTGTGGAGAGTTCAATGCCATCCCCTGGGCAGCTGAGTCTAAGATCAAGGTGTTCGCTGGTGTAGCTCCTGGGAGGGCTCTCTTCCCAGCTTCCTGCTGCATCCTTGCATGGGGTGGGAGTGGTAGAGCACTAGCCAAGAAGCGAAAGCTTCATATACCGAGTTGGAGTCCAGTGTTGCCTCAGCACAGGTGTCTCCTCTTGCAGGGCCGTGAGTGTTTTCACACAGAGGGGTCCAGCTCTGGCCACGTGGTGGCACCAGCCCTCAGTTTACCTGTCTGCCTCACATCCTTGGGAGCCAGGGCTGTGCAAATCTCCAGTTGCCACACTGCTGTGTTGTCTGGCACAGAGCAGTTGCCTGACAAATACTTGCGACTGAGTGTCCTTCAAGCCAATATGATTTTGATATTTTTTTCTATTTAGAATATGATTGTCCATTCTCTTTTTATAGTACATGACACACACTGAAAACAGCTGAGGGACTCATCCTTTCTCCCACTCCAACCCTATCCATGTCATCCAGACGCAGCCTGGCACACGAAGCCCAGCTCTCAGCCCACTGTGCAGGAACTTGATGACTACATTGGGAAAGTGGCCATGTTCCAATGAGCACAGGAGTCTGTAGGCATTTGCTTGGGGAGCTCAGAACATGCACTTACAGCTTGGTGACAAGATGAGTGATTCTGGGAGACACAGACCCATGGGCAGTAAGAAACACTGGAGACAGAGGGAGATGGCTCAGAGACCCCAGCAAGCATCAATAGGAGATCAGGATGGAAAGGAGCCAGACCAGAACTGAGAAGTAGGACTTGGGAGGTTGTCTAGGTGCAGAGGCAGTGGAAGATGCTCGGTGGAGATTTCAAACTCTTTTTTGGTACCAGTCCTGGGGCTTGAACTCAGGACCTAGGTATTGTCCCTAAGCTTCTTTTGCTCAAAACTAGTGCTCTGCTGGGACCTCAGGCCACAGCTCAAATACTGAGAGAGCAGCAATGCTTCAGAACAACAAACTGTGTTCATCTGCACAGATCACCTTGGAAGGCCTTGATGCCTTTGTGAAGGATGCAGATCTGATTTCCAGCCCTACTTTCCAAGCTCTCCTGCACCAGATGGCCTGGCTGTAGCCACTTCCAGCACTATCTTTTTTTTAATTTTGTTTTATTTTATTTGTGAACATACTGTAGAGAGGGGTTACAATTACATGGGCAGATAATGCGTACATTTCTTACCAAGCATTGCAGACTCCTCCTTTGGTTTACCCTTCACATCCCTTCCCAGCCTCCCCCCTCACCCCCAATCCCAATCCTTCTCTTTCCCCCCCTTCCCCCCCCCCGCACCAACATTGTAAAGCTCATTTTGGACATGACAACTTGTACTTCTCATTGTTGCAACAGGTCCACCTGTATCCTTAAACAACTGATTTTTCCCCATCTCCTCCACAATTTATACTGACATCAAATATAGTGAAAGCAGGGGTTATACTGTGGGGGAGGGACATACAAAGCAACAAAGAGATAATCTTATAAATGCCTTAGAAACCCATGCATGAAAGAAAAAAACATTAAAATACATATCTAAGGGTTCATTTTCCTGACATCACATTATCTGACCTTTTCCGCTTGACTCATACATATACTAGATATTGCAAATAAGGAAAACCATAGGACCTATGTTTCTTTGGGCCTGGCTTACTTCACTTAATATAATTTTTTCCAAGTTTATCCATTTCCTAACAAATGGGGCAATGTCATTCTTTCTGATGGAGGCATAGAATTCCATTGTGTATATATACCACATTTTCTTGATCCATTCATCTACTGAGGGGCATCTGGGTTGGTTCCATATCTTAGCTATGGTAAATAATGCTGCAATAAACATAGTTGTGCTGGTAGCTTTAGTGTGGTCTTGTTTGTAAACATTTGGGTAAATGCCCAAAAGTGGGATTGCTGGGTCATAGGGGAGTTCTCTGTGAAGTCTTTTGAGGAACCTCCATACTGCTTTACAAAGTGGTTGAACAAGTTTACATTCCCACCAACAATGAAGTAAGGTTCCTTTCTGTCCACATCCCCTCCAACATCTGTTGTGGTTAGAGTTCTTGATTTTTGCCGTTCTAACTGGGGTGAGGTGATATCTCAATGTTGTTTTGATTTGCATTTCTTTTATGGCTAGGGATGTTGAACATTTCTTCATGTGTCTATTGGCCATCCTTCTTTCTTCTTCAGAGAAGTTTCTCTTCAAGTCTTTCGCCCACTTATTTATTGGGCAGTTGTTTCTTTGAGGATTTGTTGTTGGGGGGTTTAATTTTTTGAGTTCCAAGTATATTTTAGATATAAGACCCTTGTCCGTTGTATGGCTAGTAGATCTTCTCCCAATCTGAGGGCTTTCTATTGATCTTGCTAGCTATGTCATTTGCCCTGCAGAAGCTCTGCAACTTTATGCAATCCCATTTGTCCAACCTTTCTTTGATTTGTTGTGTTTCCGGGTCTCTATTCAAAAAATTTCGGCCTGAGCCAAGGAGACCTAGGGTTTCTCCTATTCCATCCTGTAATGTTTTCAGAGTGTCTGCTTTGACTTCAAGGTCTTTGATCCATTTGGAGTTGATTCTGGTGCAGGGTGATATATAAGGATCTAGCTTTAGTTTTCTATATGTAGTTAACCAATTTTGCCAGCACCATTTACTGAAGAGGCTGTCTTTCTTCCATTCTATTGTTTTAGCTCCCTTATCGAAGATTAGATGGCTATAGGTCTGTAGGTTCATTTCTGGGTTTTCAATTCTATTCCATTGGTCCTGAGGTCTGTTCTTATGCCAATACCAAGTTGTTTTGATTACTATGGCTTTATAGTAGAGTTTGAAATTTGGTATTGATATTCCTCCAGCAGTGCTCTTTCCGTTGAGGAGCGTTTTTGCTATTCGGGGTCTTTTATTGTTCCATATGAATTTTTGGATTGCCTCTTCTATTTCCTTGAAGAATGAGGTTGAAATTTTGATAGGTATTGCGTTGAATTTGTAGATAGCCTTGGGAAGTATTGCCATTTTCACGATGTTAATCTTTTCAATCCAGGAGCATGGGAGGCTTTGCCATTTTTTTAGTTCTGTGTTGATTTCCTTTTTCAAGATTTTAAAGTTTTCATCATAGAGGATCTTCACTTCTTTAGTTAATTCCTAGGTATTTTATTTTTTGTGGGGCTATTACAAATGGAGTTGCTTTCCTAATTTGAGCCACACTTTTCTCATTGTTGGCATACAGAAAAGCCATTGATTTTGGGGGGTTAATTTTATAACCTGCTACTTTGCCAAAGTTTTGAATCAGCTTGAGTAATTTGGGAGTGGAGTCTATGTG
>NW_012287126.1:0-903 GCF_000151885.1 Dipodomys ordii
TCACCTCTCTTTATTTCTTTGAGCTCCATGAACACTTGCCTGCAGGATGGCGTCTTTCGCATCAGTGCTGCGACTGTTCCTATTTGTCGGTCCCGAGCAGCTTGTTGCACCTCTGGGCGAGCCGATCTGAAAGAACCGTTGAACGCACGCGCTGAGTCTCGACTGTTTGTCCCGGGGGGAACGCGCTTGAGCCGCCGCGCGATCTGTCACCAGCACCAACCCCAGCGTCAGCGGGAGGAAGCGGGGAGCCTGGGGCGCCGCCAGCCCCCGCCCCCGCCCCCGCCGCGGGGCATGGGAGCCCGGTAGCCGGTCCATGCCAGGACCCCACGCCGGGCAGGACCCGCCGAGCACCGCGAAGCCCCGCGAGCCGGAGGAGACGCGCGGCCCGCTCGCCCCCGACTGCAGCCCCGCCAGGGCCCTCCCCCGGCGGCGCGCGCCCGGGCGCGCACTCACTTAAACACCTTTCCTGGGCTTCTGCCGGGCCTCGCCTGCCCCGCGCCGCGGCTGAACCCCGGAGGCGCGATCATGGGGAACAACTTCTCCAGCATCCCTTCTCTGCCTCGAGGAAATCCCAGCCGGACGTCCCGGGCTCACTCTCAGAACCTCAAAGGTAGGCTTGGCTGGCCGGGCGCAGCTGGAGGACGACACGGGTGGGGGGCGCCGCTGGAGGGGTAAGGAAAGGTGGCGAGGTTTCGGGAGGACCCGTAGGGGCCACTTGTTGGGTGCATGGGAGTCGGGAGAGGCACACCTGGCGGTGGAGGTGGGCTGCCGTGGGAGCTGCGGGGGGAGATGGCCAAGATCTGGGGGGGTCTGCGCAGTTTCCCCCGGCTAGCACGGAGAACGTCACTGGAGAGTCCCCTGGACCGTGGTGGCCAAGGCAGGCAGCAGGAGGAGGGAGGATGA
>NW_012287127.1:0-1923 GCF_000151885.1 Dipodomys ordii
CTCCATTTGTCTACCCTTCTTCATCCTTGATCTCCCTATTTCCTGACAACATATGTTCCAGCTTCCTTTATTGATTTTATTTACCTATAAGTTTGTTTTTCAGAGGAGTTACACCATTGGAATCATTTCCTACATATACCATATTGTAGTTAATGTTTGTGCAAATATGCATATGCCCCTGTATATGTTTGCATATGTATTTATAATTTAAATCTAACATGAGAGAAAATATGTATCCTTTGTCTCTCTGAATTTTTTCCAAGTCTGTCCATTTCTCTGTGAATGCCCTTTTAATATATGTATAAAACATATATGAAAATGTGATACATATTTACACATATTTGTATATATATAAATCTATGTATGTATATATACATATACATAGATATACATATATTTGAAAATGTGATATATGTGTATATATTATTCAAAATTCTTTTGAATTCTTCCAAGTATGTTTCATAAACTGACTTAAGTTTTTTTCAGAGATTTATGTGTTGGAGACAAGTATCCTACCCAGCCTGCATTGGTATCTTAGTTAAGGGAATGAAAACAAAGAGACAATAAAGAAGAACCCGTTTAAAGTTAAATCTAGTAGCTTGTTTTAGAAGCTATTCACTAAACTTTTTGCAAATACTTTATCTCAATCAAAGAATGAAACTAGAACAACTTGCTCATCTGATGAAAGCATAGGGAGCTATTTGATTGGAAGAATTCATCAAAGTGTATTGATGAGATTAATTTAGGTTTATATTGTTATTTATTTACAGTATGACAGCCATTCTCTACCTCCATTAAACTATTTGGAAGCAACACCAAATATGGTAGACATTTTGTCAGTCACACAATCTGATATTAGTTGCTTTTGTATGAAGAAAACATCCACGAGTAGAGATTTGTCATTGCTCCCCAGCTCTTTTATCAAAATGTCTTAATAAATTGAGAAGAGTGAACAGGTGCTCTAACATCAGACCACTGATGAACTGGGCTGCTGCTTTCATCTTGAAAACTTATATGGGAAAACTCTCATGAAAATACATTAACTTTCAAAATAAGTCTGTTTTCACATGAAGAAATGCTCAACCTCCCTAGCCATAAAAGAAATGCAAATCAAAACAACATTGAGATATCACCTCACCCCAGTTAGAATGGCAAAAATCAAGAACTCTAACAACAGATGCTGGAGGGGATGTGGACAGAAGGGAACCTTACTTCATTGTTGGTGGGAGTGCAAACTTGTTCAATCACTTTGGTAAGCAGTATGGAGGTTCCTCAAAAGACTTCACATAGAGCTCCCGTATGACCCAGCAATCCCACTTTTGGGCATTTACCCAAATGTTTACAAACAAGACCACACTAAAGCTACCAGCACAACTATGTTTATTGCAGCATTATTTACCATAGCTAAGATATGGAACCAACCCAGATGCCCCTCAGTAGATGAATGGATCAAGAAAATGTGGTATATATACACAATGGAATTCTATGCCTCCATCAGAAAGAATGGCATTGCCCCATTTGTTAGGAAATGGAAAGGCTTGGAAAAAATTATATTAAGTGAAATAAGCCAAGCCCAAAGAAACATAGGTTCCAGGGTTTCCCTTATTTGCAATATCTAGTATATGTATGAGTCAAGTAGAAAAGGTCAGATAATGTGATGTTAGGAAAATGAACCCTTAGATATGTATTTGAATGTTTTTTTCTTTCATGCATTTGTTTCTAATGCATTTATAAGATTATTTCTTTGTTGCTTTGTATGTCCCTCCCCCACAGTATAACCCCTGCTTTCACTATATTTGATGTCAGTATAATTTGTGGAGGAGATGGGGAAAAATAAGTCCTTTAAGGATACAGGTGGACCCGTTGCAACAACGAGAAATACAAGTTGTCATGCCGAAAACGAACTTTATAACTTTGGTGGGG
>NW_012287128.1:0-827 GCF_000151885.1 Dipodomys ordii
TTTTTTCTGGACGCTTCCTCTCCTTTGCCAAGGGCAAGAGGGCCCCAAACCAGATCCCATGCCATCACAGCTCCGTCCGAGAGGAGCCCAGCTGGGGGGACAGTTCACAGGCTCCAACCTCACCCCAAGTGGCCGTGTGTTAGCCTGGGGACCCCACCCCCACCCTCTGTGCGGCGCGGCCGGCTGCTTCCCCCCCCTACTCCCCCTCCACCCCCGGGTGTCTGGAAGGATCGCCCCGGGGCGGCGGGGGGGCGGAGGGACGTCAGCGCGCGCCCTGCCCGTCCCCCCGGCAGCCGCTGTCCCCGTGGACGATGAGCACGGGGAAGTAGAGGGCGTCCTCGTAGCACGGGGGGCTTTCCAGGGGCTCCGTGTCCTCCCCGCGGCGGCCCAGCGGGCCCCCACTCAGGCTGCGGAAGACGCCCGGCGTGGCCCGGCCGCCGGCGCCCAGCGACAGGCGGCTGCGGCTGAAGGGCAGGCGGGGCCCGCTGGGCCGGGCCGGGGGCAGCGAGTTGCTGCTGACCGACCGGCGGCAGCGCTGGCAGCCGCGCAGGTAGGCGCCCGCGCCCGCGCCCATCACCACCGCCTCCGAGTAGCTGGGCACCAGCTGGCGGTTGGAGCAGATGTGCCACTCGAGCTCGGTGAAGTCCACCGTGGCCACGCGGGACAGAGGCGGCGCACTGGGCGCGGCGCCCGGCGGGGGCGAGCCGGCCCCGAACAGCTTCTCCACCTGGTAGTGGACGTGGGCCGTGCCGCAGGCGGCCACGACGCGCAGCGGCCACGACAGCGTGGCGGCCGACACGAGCCAGAAGACCCAGGCGCGCGCGTAC
>NW_012287129.1:0-1028 GCF_000151885.1 Dipodomys ordii
TCTTATGCTTGCCCTGCCCCCCCTCTGGCCCCTTGTTCCACTATGGACAACAGGAGACTTGGGAGACACTGTGAAGTCAATGGAAAAGAGGGAGCGCTGGGCGCAGAGGAGGTGTGAGTCTTGGGATGGGGAGCAGATGGAGGGCCACCCTCCCCTCCCTATCTGTGCTGCGCGGGGGGGGGGGGGGCCCACGGTTGCTGGGAAGCCGGGCCATTCTCGGGCCCAAAGAACTTGGCACACCTCCATGGCAGGGCCGCTAGCTCTGCCTCTTCCCCCCCTAACGTCTACGGGGAGGGAAGAGAGTGGGAAGAAAGAGGGAAGGGAAGGGTGTGTGGGGGAGGGGAGGTGGTAAAAACAGTAGAGATGGCTAAGAGGCCATTTTCTCTTATCCAGTCCCACCAGGCCTTTGAAGGGCTCAAGAAGAGAAGACCTTGTCCAAGGTGCTACCCAGGCCCCAGAGGAACACAGGGGTCCTCCAAACCGCAGGTGTACCCACCCACCGATCCCCGCCCCCAACACACCAGCACACTGCCTGCTCATCAGAGAGGCACTTGACCCTGCCCTGTCCCAGGAGCACAAGCCTCCACACCATAAGGTGTGTGCATGCACGCGTGTGCACACACACGCACCTCCCAGAGGAGACACACATGCACCTCCATATTACATCCTCCTGAAGCCAGGAGACACACCTGACTCTCACCTGAGCCGTGCACACTCCCCGGGCTGACAGCAAGCAGACACCCACGTCCACAGCATCCGTGACAGAACACACAGGCATGTGCGCGCACATACGCGCACACACATACACACATCACTCGGGTGAAGACCCAAGCCAAGGAATCTGCTAGAGCCTCACCTGAGGCGAGGTTCCCAAGGTGGGGAACACACAGGCCGCCATTCTCACACACACCTCACACAGGCCACTCACTACCCTGCGACACAGAGCCCCACAGCCCTGCAGATCTCCCCAGCGACGGCTGAGGAGGGGTCGGGGGGGGGGTGCCAACCAGCGGTGAGCCAGCAGTCTG
>NW_012287130.1:0-947 GCF_000151885.1 Dipodomys ordii
AACGCCCAGAACCTCCTACAAGACAGCGCCCCGAGGGCCGCCAGCGCGGGTCCGAGTGCAAGGGTACGCCCCTCGTCCCACTTCAAGGCCCGTTGGGACTTGACAACAAGACTCTGAGACGCGGACAAGACGGCCGGACCGGAGCGTGGTTCGTGGGGAGGTCGAGCGCGGTCCGAGGTAGTTCGGAGAGGGGTCCGTTGCCGGCTGCCCAGGGCCCAGATCGAACATCATACGATCTCTCACCCGCGGCTCCCTCGCTATCCAGCACGCGAATCCGGCGGGGCGGAGCCGGGGACGGGGCTGCGCGCAGCGGCCTCAGGCGGGGCTGGGGCTCCGTGCACCCCGCGCCCCGCCGCCTGTCGAGTCGGCCCGGCCCTGCGCTGCCCGCCCCCCGCCCCCGTCAAGCCCAGTTTCGGGACACGTGGACGTGGACCCGTCACGCAAGCTGCCCGCCGCTTGGTCCGGCCGGGCCCGCACACCGCGCCCACTTGGCGGCGGCTGGAGGTGCGAGGCCCGGCGCCGCCGCGGTCGGGGCACCTGGCTGGAGGCCACGGGAGCTGAGACGGCCAGGTCCGAGGGCCTCCGCGGACTCCTGCCAAGCGCGTGCCCTGCGCCGGGCCCGGGGGTGCTGGCAGCGGCTCCCCGGGTTCTCGCTGATGGCCGCGTGCCCGCCTCCCTCTGACAGATCCGTGCTGGGCCCTGGGGGACGCGCCATCGCGCAGGCCTCCCGCTCCCCGGCCCGGTATGTGGGTCAAGGGCTTTCACCTGCAACTTCGGGACACAGCCCAAGCCAGGACCCCCGTGCGTGGAGTCCGGTCCCCCCCCTCCAAGACAGACCCGGACCACAGACCACACTCGGCCAGCACACTTCCTTGCAAAAACCCTTGGCTCGTCCAAGGGCCAGTGGAAATTTATTATTTTTAATCCTTCTCCGTCTTTCCCCATGA
>NW_012287131.1:0-3505 GCF_000151885.1 Dipodomys ordii
TTGGGGAGAGAAAGAAGCTGGCAGAAGTGGGCCTCTCTGAAACTGTTCTGGTCACTCAACAATATTCAGCTCACCTTATGCTGTAAATTGATAGTGTTCATAAACTGGCCACTAGGGGACAGAAAAGTTCCATTTAACTTCTGACAAGCAGCTGACCCTAACAAAATCTACATAGCATACTGTACTATTTCAAAAGATCTTTTTTTTTAAATTTTATTTTATTTTATTTGTGAACATACTGTACAGAGGGGTTACAATTGCATGGGCAGGATAATGCGTACATTTCTTACCAAGCATTGCAGCCTCCTCCTTTGTTTACCCTTCCCATCCCTTCCCAGCCTCCCCCCTCCCCCCATCATAAGCATTCTCCTTCCCCCCTCCCCCCCAACCCCCTGTATCGACGCTGTGTCCCGCTGGGTCCCGCTGTGTCCTCGCTGTGTTCCCTGCTGTGTCCCGCTGTGTCCCCCTGTGTGTCCCCCGCTGTTTACCTGTCTGTGTCCCCCGCTGTGTCCTGCTGTGTCCTCGCTGGGCCACCTGCTGTTTCCCGCTGGGTACCCCGCGGTGTCACGCTGTGTCCCCTGCTGTGTACCCTGCTTTGTCCCGCTGTGTTCCCCGCTGTGTCCCGCTGTGTCCCCCGCTGTGTCCCGTTGTGTCCTCTCTGTGTCGCCCTCTGTCTCCCCCTTATCCCCGCTGTGTCCCGCGCTGTCCCGTGGTGTCCCGCTTTGTCCCCCGCTGTGTCCGCCGCTGAGTCCCCGCTGTGTCCCCGCTGTGTCCCGCTCTGTCCTCCCTTTGTCCCCCGCTGTGTCCCGCTGTGTCCCCTGCTGTGTCCTGCTGTGTCTACTGCTGTGTTCCTGCTGTGTCCAGCTGTTTCCCGCTGTGTCCCCCTGTGTCCTCACTGTGTCCCACGCTGTGTTCCGCTGAGTACTTGATGTGTCCCCCGATGTGTCCCGTTGTGTCCCCAGCCGTGTACCCCGCTGTGGCACACTCTGTCCCCGCTGTATCGACGCTGTGTCCCGCTGTGTCCCGCTGTGTCCCGCTGTGTCCCCACTGTTTCCCGCTGTGTCCCCCGCTGTGTCCCCCGCTGTGTCCCGCTGTGTCCCGCTGTGTCCCTGCTGTGACCCTCTCTGTCCCCGCTGTATTGACGCTGTGTCCCGGTGTGTCCCGCTGTGTCCGCGCTGTGTTTCCGGCTGTGTCCCGCTCTGTACCCCTCTGTGTCCCCCGCTGTGTCCCGCTGTGTCCCCTCTCTGTCCCCTACTGTCCCCCGATGTGTCCCCTGCTGTGTCTTGCTCTGTCGCACGCTTTGTCCCGCTGTGCCCCTGCAGTGTCCCCGCTGTGTCCCACTGTTTCACACTGTGTCCCGTGTTGTCCCGCTTTGTCCCCCGCTGTGACCTCGCAGTGTTTCCCGCTGTGTCCCGTTCTGTCCCCGCTGTGTCCCGCTGTGTCCCTCTGTGTCCCCGCTGTGTGCCCACTGTGTCCCGCTGTGTACCCCGCTGTGTCCAGCGGTGTCCTTTTGTGTCACGCTGTTTCCCCGCTGTGTCCCTGCTGTGTCCCTCTGTGTACCTCGCTGTGTCCAGCTTTGTCCCCGCTGTGTCTCGCTGTGTCCCACGCTCTGTCCCACACTGTGTCCCGCACTGTCCCCCGCTGTGTCCCGCTGTGTCCCCCACTGTGTCCCACTGTGTCCCCCGCTGAGTCCCCGCTGTGTCACCGCTGTGTCCCGCTGTTTCCTCGCTGTGTCCCCTGCTGTCTCCCTCTCTGTCCCCCGCTGTGTCTCACGCTTTGTCCCCGCTGTGCTGTGTCCCACTGTGTCCCGCTGTGTCCGGCTGTGCCCCCACTCTGTCCCGTTGTGTCCACAATGTTTACCACGCTGTGTAACGCTGTGTCCTCGCTGTGTTCCCCACTGTGTCCTGCTGTGTCCCCCGCTGTGTCCCCCGCTGTCTCCAGCTCTGTCCTCCGCTGTGTCTCACGCTTTGTCCCCGCTGTGTCCCACTGTGTCCCGCTGTGTCCAGCTGTGCCCCCACTGTGTCCCGTTGTGTCCACAGCTGTGTACCACGCTGTGTAACGCTGTGTGCCCGCTGTATCGATGCTGTGTCCTGCTGGGTCCCGCTGGGTCCTC
Organism: Dipodomys ordii; assembly: GCF_000151885.1. NCBI lineage: Eukaryota > Metazoa > Chordata > Mammalia > Rodentia > Heteromyidae > Dipodomys > Dipodomys ordii. The sequence goes on from NW_012287131.1 coordinate 2,114, forward strand.
GCTGTGTTCCCCGCTGTGTCCCGCTGTGTCCCCCGCTGTGTCCCCCGCTGTGTCCTCGCTGTGTCCCCTGCTGTGTCCCGCTGTGTCCTCGCTCTGTCCCCCGCTGTGTCCCGCTCTGTCCCCCGCTGTGTCCCGCTGTGTCCTCGCTGTGTCCCCTGCTGTGTCCCGCTGTGTCCTCGCTGGGTCCCCCGCTGTGTCCCGCTGTGTCCCCCGCTGTGTCCCGCTGTGTCCGACTGTGTCCCGCTCTGTCCCCGCTGTGTCCCGCTGTGTCCTGCTGTGTCCTCGCTGTGTCCCACGCTGTGTTCCGCTGTGTCCCCCGCTGTGTCCCGCTGTGTCCCCGCTGTGTCCCGCTGTGTCCCCCGCTGTGTCCCGCTGTGTACCCCGCTGTGTCCCACTATGTTCCCGTAGTGTCCCCGCTGTGTCCCGCTGTGTCCCGCTGGGTACTCTCTGTGTCCCTCGCAGTGTCCCGTTGTGTCCCCAGCTATGCACCCTGCTGTGTCCCGCTGTGTCCCCGCTGTAACGACGCTGGGTCCCGCTGGGTCCCGCTATGTCCTCCATGTGTTCCCCGCTGTGTCCCGTTGTGTCCCCAGTTGTGTACCTTGCTGTGTCCCGCTGTGTCCCCGCTGTATCGATGCTGGGTCCCGCTGGGTCCCGCTGTGTCCTCCCTGTGTCCCCCGCTGTGTCCCGCTGTGTCCCACTGTGTCCGCCACTGTGTCCCACGCTGTGTTCCGCTGGGTCCTCGCTGTGTCCCGCTCTATCCCGCTGTGTCCTCACTCTGTCCCCCGGTGTGTCCCGCTGTCTCCCCGCTGTGTCCCAAGCTGTGTCCCGCTGTGTACCCCACTGTGTCCCCCTCTGTGTCCCGCTGTGTCCCCCGCTGTGTCCCGCTGTGTCCCGCTGTGTCCCCCGCTGTGTCCCTGCTGTGTTCCCGCTGTGTCCTGCTGTATACTGCTGTGTCCCCCGCTGAGTCCCGCTGTGTCCCCGCTGTGTCCCGCTGTGTTCCCCATGTGTCCCCCGCTGTGTCCCACCGTGTCCCACTGTGTCCCCCACTGTTTCCCCCGCTGTGTCCGGCTGTGTCCCCCTCTTTGTCCCGCTGTGTCCACTGCTGTGTCCCCGCTGTGTCCCGCTTTTTCCCCAGCTGTATCCCGCTGTGTCCTCACTGTGTCCCCCGCTGTATCCCGCTGTGTCCCCAGCTGTGTCCCGCTGTGTCCCCCGCTTTGTCCCGCTGTGTCCCCGGTGTGCCCGCTGTGTCCCTGCTGTGTACCCCGCTGTGTCCAGCTATGTCACCGCTGTGTTCCGCTGTGGCCCATCTCTCTCCGCTGTCCCCCGCTGTATCCCCCACTGTGTGCCGCTGTGTCCCGCTGTGTCCCGCTATGTCCCCCGCTTCATCCCGCT
>NW_012287132.1:0-10595 GCF_000151885.1 Dipodomys ordii
AGGAGGACACAGCAGGACACAGCGGGGACACAGCTGGGACTCACCGTGGGACACAGCGGGGGACAAAGCGGGACCCCAAGGGACAAAATGTGACACAGCGGGACACAGCATCGATACAGCGGGGACACAGCGGGACTCAGCGGGTTACACAGGTGGGGACACAAAGGGACACTTCGGGGGACGCAGCGAGGACACAGCGGGACACAGTGGGGGACACAGCGAGGACACAGCGGGACACAGCGGGGTACACAGCGGGACACAGCTGTGGACACAGCGGGGACACAGCGGGACACACCGGGGTACAAAGTGGGACACAGCGGGAAATAGCTGTGGACACAGCGGGGGACAAAGTGGGACACCAAGGGACACAGTGTGACACAGCGGCACACAGCGGCGACACTGAGGAGACACAGCAGGACAAAGCAGGGGACAGAGTGGGACACAGCGGGAACCAGCGGGGGACAGCGGAGACAGAGAGGCACCACAGCGGGACACACCGGTGACACAGCTGGACAAAGCAGGGTACACAGCGGGACACAGCGTGCACACAGCGGGGACACAGTGGGACACACTGGGATACAGCGGGGACACAGCGGGACACAGCGGGACAAAGCGGGAGACACAGATGGGACACAGCAGGGACACAGCGGGGAACACAGCGGGACACAACGTGACACAGCAGGGGACACAGCACGACACATCGGGGGACACAGCGGGGGACACAGCAGGACACAACGGGGAACACAGCGAGGACCCAGCGGGACCCAGCGGGACACAGCGTCGATACAGCGGGGACACAGCGTTACAAAGAGTGGTACACAGCTGTGCACAAACGGGACACAGTGGGGGCACAGCGGGACACAGCGAGACACAGTGGGACACAGCGAGGACAAAGCGTGAGACACAGCAGGGGATAAAGCGGTAGACAGAGGGGGACACAGCGAGGACAAAGCGGGACACAGCAGGGACTCAGCGGGGGACACAGCGGGGAGTCAGGGGGGGACATAGAGGGACAAAGGTGGTCACAGCGGGACACAGCAGAGAAACAGCAGGGACACAGCGGGGGACAAAGCGGGACACCACGGGACACAGTGTGACACAGTGGGACACATCGGGGACACGGCGGGTACACAGCGAGGCAAAGCAGGGGACACAGCGGGACACAGCGGGGGACACAGTGGGGGACAGAGAGGGGACACAGCGAGACACAGCTGGGACACAGCTGGACACAGCGGGGTACATAGTGGGACACAGTGTCGATACAGCAGGGACACAGCGGGACACAGCAGGTTTCAGAGCTGGGGACACAAAGGGACACTTCGGGGGACCCAGCGAGGAAACAGCGGAACACAGCGTGGAACACAGCGAGGACACATCGGGACACAGCGGGACACAGCGGGACACAGCAGGGTCAAAGAACTAGACACAGCTTGATACAGCGGGGGACACAGCGGGACACAGCGGGGGACACAGCGAGGACACAGTGGGACCCAGCGGGACACAGTGTGGATACAGCGGGGACACATCGGGACACAGCGGGGTACACAGCTGTGCACAAACGGGATACAGCGGGGACACTGCGTGGACACAGCGAGACAAAGCAGGGGACACAGCGGGACACAGCGGGGGACACAGCGGGGGACAGAGAGGGGACAGAGCAGGACACAGCGGGAACACAGCTGGACACAGAGGGGTACACAGCGGGACACAGCGAGCACACAGCGGGGACACAGCGGGACACATCGGGGACAGACCGTGACACAGCGGGGCACAGCGGGGGACAAAGCTGGGGACACAGCGGGACACACGTGGAACACAGGGGGGACACAGCGGGACAAAGGGGGGACACAGCGAGGACATATTGGGACACAGCGGGGACACAGCGGGACTCAGCGGGGGACACAGCAGTACACAGCGGGACACAGCGGGACACAGTGGTGGACAAAGCGGGACACAGAGGGTTACACAGAGGGGTACACAGCGGGACACAGCGGGGAACACAGCGAGGACACAACGGGACCCAGTGGGACACAGCGTCGATGCAGCGGGTACATAGCGGAACACAGCGGGCTACACAGCTGGGGTCACAAGGGGACACAGCGGGGGACACAGCGAGGACACAGTGGAACACAGCGTGGGACACAGCGGGACACAGCAGGGAAACAGGGAGTACACAGCGGGACACAGCAAGGGACACAGCGGGACACAGCGGGGGACACAGGGAGGACACAGCGGGACACAGCGGGGACACAGCGGGGAGTCCCCGGGGGACACAGTGGGGGACAAAGCGGGACACCAAGGGACACAGTGTGACACAGCGGGACACAGCGTGGTACACAGCTGGGGACACAACGGGAAACAGCGGGGGACACAGCGGGACACAGCGCGACAAAGTGGGGACAAAGCGGGGGACATAGCGGGGGACAAAGCGGGACACTGCGGGGACCCAACGGGACCCAGCGGTGAAACAGCGGGGACTCAGGGGGGGACATAGAGGGTCAAAGGCGGTAACAGCGGGACACAGCGGGGACTCAGCAGTGACACAGCGGCGGACACAGCAGGACAAAGTGGGACACAGCGGGGACACAGCGGGACACAACGGAGGACACAGCGGGGACACAGCGCGGGACACTGCGGGACACAGCGGGGGACAGAGCGGGGGACACACCGGGACACAGAGGGGTCATAGAGGGGGACACAGCGGGACACAGCGTGGAACACAGCGAGGACACAGCAGGACTCAGCGGGACACAGCTTCGATACAGCAGGGACACAGCGAGACACAGCGGGCTACACAGCTGGGAACACAACGGGACACATCGGGGGACACAGCGAGGACCCAGCGGAACACAGCGTGGGACACAGCGAGGACACAGCGGGACACAGCGGGGACACAGCAGTAGACACAGCGGGATCCAGTGGGGGACACAGAGGGACACTGCGGGGGACACAGCGGGGTCACAGCGGGAAACAGCTGGGGACACAGCAAGGACACAGCGGGTCACAGTGGGGTACACAGCGGGACACAGCGTCGATACAGCGGGGACACAGCGGGACACAGCGGGTTTCACAGCTGGGGACACAAAGGGACACTTCGGGGGACACAGCGAGGACACAGCAGAACACAGCGTGGGACACAGTGAGGACACAGCGGGACAAAGTGGGACACAGCAGGGACACAGCAGTAGACACAGCGGGACACAGAGGGGGACACAGCGGGACACAGCGGGGGACACAGCGAGGACCCAGCGGGACCCAGGGGGACACAGCGTCGATACAGCGGGGACACAGCGGGACACAGCGGGGTACACATCTGGTGACACAATGGGAAACAGCAGGGGACACAATGAGGACACAGTGGAACACAGTGTGGAACACAGCGAGGACACAGCGGGACACAGCGGGGACACAGCGGGGACTCACCGGGGGACACAGCCGGGACAAAGCGGGACACCACGGGACACAGCGGGACACAGCGGGACACAGCGGGGACACTGCGGGAACATAGAGGGACACAGCAGGGTACACAGCGGTACACAGTGGGACACAGCGGGGGACACAGCGGGGACACAGCGGGACACAGTGGGGACACAGAGGGGACTCAGCGGGGGACACAGTGAGGGACAAAGCGGGACACCACGGGACACAGTGTGACACAGTGGGACAAATCGGGGACACTGCGGGGACACAGCGAGACAAAACAGGGGACACAGCGGGACTCAGTGGGGGACACAGCGGGGGTCAGAGAGGGGACACAGCGGGACACAGCGTGGACACAGCTGGACACAGCGCGGTACACAGCGGGACACAGCGAGCACACTGCGGGGACACAGCGGGACACAACGAGACACAACGGGAACAGAGCGGGACACAGTGGGGCACAGCGGGGACACACCGGGACACAGCGGGACACAGCGGGGACACAGCAGTGTACACAGAGGGACTCAGCGGGGCACACAGCGGGACACAGCGGGGGACACAGCGCGGGACACTGCGGGACACAGCGGGGGACAGAGCGGGAGACACAGCAAGACACAGAGGGGGACACAGAGGGGTACATAGTGGGACACAGCGCATAACACAGCGAGGACACAACGGGACCTAGCGGGACACAGCGTCGATACAGCGGGGACACAGCGGGACACACCGGGGTACACAGCTGGGAACACAACGGGACACATCGGGGGACACAGCGATGACCCAGCGGAACAAAGCGTGGGACACAGCGAGGACACAGAGGGACACAGCGGGACACAGCGGAGACACAGCAGTAGACACAGCGGGACCCAGTGGGGGACACAGCGGGACACAGCGGGGGACACAGCGGGGGTCAGAGAGGGGACACAATGGGACACAGCGAGGACACAGCTGGACACAGCGTTGTACACAGCGGGACACAGCGAGCACACTGCGGGGACACAGCGGTACACAACGGGACACACCGGGGACACAGCGGGACACAGTGGGGCACAGCGGGGGACACACCGGGACACAACGGGACACAGCGGGGACACAGCAGTGGACACAGCGGGGGACACAGCGGGAGACACAGCGGGAGACACAGCAGGATACACGGGGAACACAGTGGGGACACAGCGGGACACAGCGGGGGACACAGCTAGGACATATTGGGACACAGGGGAGACACAGCGGGACTCAGCGGGTGACACAGCAGTACACAGCGGGACACAGCGGGACACAGTGGGGGACAAAGCGGGACACAGAAGGGGACACAGAGGGGTACAGAACGAGACACAGCGGGGACACATTGGGACACAGCGGGGGACACAGCAGTACACAGCGGGACACAGTGGGACACAGCGGGGACACAGCAGGGACACAGCGAGAACACAGCGTGCAACAGCGGGACACAGTGGGGGACAAAGCGGGAGACAGCCGGGGACACAGCGAGGACACAGCGGGACCCAGCGGGACACAGCGTCGTTACAGCGGGGACACAGGGGGACACAGCGGGGTACACAACAGGGGACACAACGGGACACAGCAGGGGACACAACGAGGACACAGCGGAACACAGCGTGCGACACAGCGAGGGCACAGCGAGACACAGCGGAGACACAGCGGGGACTCATCGGGGGACACAGCTGGGACAAAGCGGGACACCACGGTACACAGCGGGACACAGCGGGACACAGCGGGGACACTGCGGGAACATAGCGGGACACAGCAGGGTACACAGCGGGACACAGTGGGACACAGCGGGGGACACAGCAGGGACACAGCGGGACACAGTGGGGACCCAGCGGGGACTCACCGGGGGACACAGCCGGGACAAAGCGGGACACCACGGGACACAGAGGTACACCGTGGGACACAGCGGAGACACTGCGGGAACATAGTGGGACACAGCAGGGTACACAGCGGGACACAGTGGGACACAGCAGGGGACACAGCGGGGACACCGTGGGACACAGTGGGAACACAGAGGGGACTCAGTCGGGGACACAGTGGGGGACAAAGCGGGACACCAAGGGACACAGTGTGACACAGCGAAACACAGCGTTGACCAAGCTGGACACAGCGAGGTTCACAGAGGGACACAGCGTGACAGAGCAGCGACACAGAGGGGAGTCAGTGGGGGACACAGCGGGACACAGCGGGACACAGCTGGACACAGCGCGGTACACAGCGGGACACAGCGAGCACACTGCGGGGACACAGCGGGACACAACGGGACACACCGGGGACACAGCAGTGGACACAGAGGGACACAGCGGGGCACACAGCGGGACACAGCGGGGGACACAGCGCAAAACACTGCGGGACACAGCGGGGGCCAGAGCGGGGGACACAGCGGGACACAGAGGGGGACACAGAGGGGGACATAGCGGGACACAGTGTGGAACACAGCAGGACACAGCGGGACACAGTGGGGGACACAGGGGGAAACAGCGGAACACAGCGGGGACACAGATGGGACTCAGCGGGTGACACAGCGGGGGACAAAGCGGGACACCACTGGACACAGTGGGACACACCAGGACAAAGCGGGGACACTGCAGAAGCACAGAGCGGGACAAAGCGGGGGACACAGCGGGACACAGTGGGGGATACAACCGGACAAAGCGGGGACAGAGTGGGGGACACTGCAGGACAAAGCGAGGACACAGCAGGACACAGTGGGACACTGCGGGGGACAAAGCGCGGGAAATAGCGGGGCACAGCGGGGGACACAGCGGGGAAAATAGCGGGACACAGCGGGGGACACAGTGAGGACACAGCGGGACAGAGCGGGGGATATTCGAGGACACAGCGGGACACAGCGGGACACTGCGGGGGACAAAGCGGGGGAAATAGCGGGACACAGCGGGGGACACAGTGGGGGACACAGCGGGACACAGCAGTGGACACTGTGAGGAAAGAGCGGGACACAGCGGGGACACAACGAGGACACAGCGGGGGAAACAGCGGGGGACACAGCGGGACACAGCAGTGGACACTGTGAGGAAAGAGCGGGACACAGCGGGGACACAACGAGGACACAGCGGGAGACACAGCGGGGGACACAGCGGGACATAGCGGGGACAGAGCGGGACACAGCGTGATACAGCAGGACACAGCGAGGGACAGAGCGGGACTCAGCGGGGGACACACCAGAGGACAGAGCAGGGGAAACAGCGGGACACAGCAGGGAACACAGCGAGGACACAGCGGGACCCATCGGGACACAGTGTCGAAACAGCGACGACACAGGGGGACACAGCGGGGTACACAGCTGGGACACAACGGGACACAGTGGGGGACACAGCGGGACACAGTGGGACACAGCAGGACACTGGGGGACGGAGTGGGGGATAGAGCGGGACACAGCGGGAACACAGTGGGAACACAGCGGGACACAGCGGTGACACAGCGGGAAACAGAGGGACAGAGCGGTAAAAGCGGGGGACACAGCAAGGACACAGCGGGGATTCAGCGGGAGACACAGCGGAGGACTGAGTGGGGGACACAGCGGGACCCAGCGGGGAACACAGCGAGGACACATCGGGACCCAGCGGGACACAGCGTCGAAACAGCGACAACACAGGGGGACACAGCGGGGTACACAGCTGGGACAAAACAGGACACAGTGGGGGACACAGCGGGACACAGCAGGACACAGCAGGACACAGGGGGACAGAGTGGGGGATAGAGCGGCACACACGGGGACACAGCGGGACACAGCAGGACACAGCAGGACACAGCGGGACAGAGCGGTCACAGTGGGGGACACAGCGAGGACACAGCGGGGACACAGAGGGACACAGCGGGGATACAGCGGGACACAGCGGGACAGAGCGGTCACAGTGGGGGACACAGCGAGGACACAGCGGGACACAGCGGGACACAGCGGGACACAGCGGGACACAGCGGGGACACAGCAGGGACACAGCGGGGGACAAAGCGGAACAAAGCAGGACACAGTGGGGGACACAGCGGGACAGAGCAGGGGACACAGCGGGGGACACAGCGGGACACAGCGTGGAACACAGCGAGGACACGGCGGGACACAGAGTCGGTACAGTGGGGACACAGCAGGACACAGAGAGGTACACAGCTGGGGACACAACGGGACACAGGGTGGACACAGCGGGACACAGCGGGACACAGCGGGGACACAGCGAGGACTCAGCGGGGGACACAGCGGAGGACAAAGCGGGGGACACAGCGGGACACAGCGTTGAACACAGCAAGGACACAGCGGGACCCAGAGGGACACAGCGTCGAAACAGCGACGACACAGTGTGACACAGCGGGGTACACAGCTGGGACACAACGGGACACAGTGGGGGACACAGCGGGACACAGGGGGACAGAGCAGGGGATAGAGCAGGACACACAAGGACAGAGCGGGGACAAAGCGGGACACAGCGGGACACAGCGGTCACAGCGGGGGAAACAGCGAGGACACAGCGGGACACAGCGGAGGACACAGCGGGACACAGCGGGACATTGCGCGACACAGCGGGGGACAAAGCGGTAGACAGCCGGTGACACAGCGAGGACACAGCGGGACATAGCGGGGACACAGAGGGGACACAGCGGGACACAGTGGAGGATACAGGCAGGCAAAGCGGGGGACAGAGAGGGGGACACTGCAGGACTCAGCAGGGACACAGCGGGACACATCGGGGACAGAGCAGGACCAGCGTGACACAGTCGGACACAGCGGGGGACACAGTAGGACACAGCGGGGGACACAGCGAGGACACAGCGGGACACAGCAGAGACACAGCCGGACAAAGCGGGGACACAGCATTGGTCACAGCATGACACAGCGGGGGACACAGCGGGACAAAGCGGGGACTCAGTGAGGACACAGCGGGGGACACAGAGGGGGCCAAAGTGGGACACAGTGGGGACAGAGCGGGACACAGCTTGACACAGCGGGACACAGCGAGGGATAGAGCGGGACACAGCGGGGGACACAGCGAGGAAACAGCAGGACACAGCGGGGGACACAGCGAGGACACATCGGGACACAGTGCGACACAGCGGAGGACAAAGCGGAAGACAGCGGGGGACACAGCGAGGACAGAGCAGGACATAGCGGGGACACAGAGGGGACTCAGCGGGGGACACAGTGGGGGACAAAGCGGGACACCACGGGACACAGTGGGACACAGCGGGGGACACAGCAGGACACAGCGGGACACAGCAGAGGACACAGCCATACACAGCGGGGGACAGAGCCGGACAGAGCTGGACACAGCGGGGACAGAACTGGACACAGCGTGACACAGCGGGACACAGCAAGGGACACAGCAGAACACAGCGGGGGACACAGCGAGGACACAGCGGGACAGAGCGGGGGATACAGCGAGGACACAGCGGGACACAGCGGGGACCCAATAGGGGACACAGTGGGACCCAGCGGGACACAGCGGGGACACAGCGGGGACAGAGCGGGACTCAGCGGGGACACAGCGGGACACATCGGGGACAGATCGTGTGATACAGCGAGGACAGAGCGGGACAGAGCTGGACACACCGGGGACACAGCAGGTGACTCAACAGGACACAGCAGGGGACACAACGGGACACGGCGTGGGACACAGAAGGGGACACAGCGGGACACAGCGGGGGATACAGCGGGACACAGCAGGGGATAGAGAGGGGGACAAAGCAGGACACAGAGGGGATCACAGAGAGGACACACCTGGACCCAGCAGGACACAGCGGGACACAGCGGTGGACACAGCGGGGACACAGCGGGGACACAGCAGGACTCAGCGGGGGACAGAGCAGTACACAGCGGGACAAAGTGGGACACAGCGGGGGACACAGAGGGACACAGCGGGGGACACAGGGAGGCCACAGCGGGACACAGCAGGGACACACCGGGGACTCACCGGGGGACACAGCGGGGGACAAAGCGGGACACCCCGGGACACAGCGGGACACAGCGGGACACAGCGGGGACACTGCGGGAACATAGCGGGACACAGCAGGGTACAGAGCGGGACACAGTGGGACACAGCGGGGGACAAATCGGGGACACAGAGGGACAAAGCGGGGGACACAGCGGGACACAGCGGGGACACTGCGGGAACATAGCGGGACACAGCGGGGACAATGCGGGAACATAGCAGGACACAGCGGGGTACAGAGTGGGACAGAGCTTGGGACACAGCGGGGACACAGCGGGACACAGCGGGGGGCACAGCGGCACACAGTGGGACACAGCGAGACATAGCGGGACACAGCGGGGATACAGCAGGGGACACAGCAGGACACAGCGGGACACAGTGTGGGACAAAGCGGGAGACAGCGAGGGACACAGCGAGGACACAGCGGGACACAGCGGGACACAGGGTTGATACAGCGGGGACACAGTGCGTAATACAGCTGGGGACACAAAGTGACACATCGGGGGACACAGCGAGGACACAGCAGAACACAGCGTGGGACACAGCAAGGACACAGGGGGACACAGCGGGACACAGCGGGACACAGCAGGGACACAGTAGTAGACACAGCGGGACACAGCAGGGGACACGGTGGGACCCAGCGGGAGACACAACGGAGACACAGCGGGACCCAGTGGGACACAGCGGGACACAGCGAGACAGCGGGGGACACAGCGGGACACAGCGGGCGACACAGCAAGGACAGAGCGGGACACAGCGGGGGACACAGCGGAACACAGCGGGACACAACGGGGGACACAGGGGGACACAGCGGGGGACACAGGGGGACACAGCGGGACACAGCGGGGACACAGCTGGACACTGCGGGGGACACAGCGGGACACAGCGGAGGACACAGCGGGACACAGCGTGGTACACAGCGGGACATAGCGGGGTACACAGCGGGGGACACAACGGGACACAGCAGGGGACACAGAGGGAAACAGAGGGACACAGTGAGTACAACGTGGGGGACACAGCGGGGACACAGCTGGGGATAAAGCGGGACACAGCGGGGGATACAGCAGGACACAGTGGCGGACACAGGGAGGACAAAGCGGGACACAGCAAGGACACAGCGGGAAACAGCAGGGCCACAGTAGTAGACACAGCGGGACACAGCAGGGGACACGGCGGGACCCAGCGGGAGACACAACGGAGACACAGCGGGACCCAGCGGGACAC
>NW_012287133.1:0-2888 GCF_000151885.1 Dipodomys ordii
TCACAGCGGGACGCAGCGGGGGACAAAGCGAAGACACAGCGGGACACTGCGGGAGACACAGCGAGGACACAATGGGACACAGAGGAACAGAGTGGGACACAGCGGGGACACAGCAGGGAACCCAGGGGGACACAGCGGAGGACACCGCGGGACACAGCGGGGGACACAGGGCGGACAAAGCGGGACACAGCGGGGGACACAGCCTGGGACACAGCGGGACACATTGGGGGACACAGTGGGGACACAGCGGGATGCAGCAGGGACACAGTGGGATACAGAGGAACACAGCAGGGTACATTGCGGGACACAGCATGGGACACAGCGGGACACAGTGGGGGACACAATAGGGGACACATCGGGACACAGTGTGGGACACAGCAAGGACACAGCGGGACACAGCGGGGACACAGCGGGACTCAGCGTGGGACACAGCAGTACACAGAGGGACACAGCGGGACACAGCGGAGACACAGCGGGACACAGAGGGGGACACAGAAGGGTACACAGTGGGACACAGCGGGGAACACAGCGGGACACAGCGGAACACAGCGGGACACAGTAGCGACACAGCAGTAGACAAAGCGAGACACAGCGGGGGCACAGCGGGATACAGCGGGACACAGCGGGGAAACAGCGGGACTCAGCGGGGGACACAGCAGTACACAGCAGGACATAGCGGGACACAGCGGAACACAGCAGTACACAGCGGGACACAGCGGGACACAGCGGGACACAGCGGGGGACACATCGGGACACAGAGGGGGACACAGAGTGGTACACACTGGGACACAGCTGGGAGCACAGCAAGGACACAGAGGGACACAGCGTCGATACAGCGGGGACACAGCGGGACACAGCGTGTACACAGCTGGGGACACAAAGAGACACACCGGGGGACACAGCGAGGACAGAGCGGAACACAGCGTGGGACACAGCGAGGACACAGCGGGACACCTCGGGACACAGTGGGACACAGCAGTAGACACAGCGGGACACTGCGGGGGACACAGCAGCACACAGCGTGGACACTGCGGGGGACACAGTGGGGACACAGAGTGGACTCATCGCGGGACACAACGAGGGACATAGCGGGACACCACAGAACACAGCGGGACACAGCGGGAAACAGCGGTGACCCTGCGGGGACACAGCGAGGACACAGCGGGACACAGCAGGGGACACAGAGAGGACACAGCGGGACACAGCGGGGACACAATGGGGACACAGCGGGACACAGCGTGTCACAGCAGGGACACAGCTGAACACAGCGTCGATACAGCGGGGACACAGCGGGACACAGTAGAGTACACAGCTGGGGACACAAAGGGACACATCGGGGGAAACAGCAATCACACAGCGGAACACAGTGTGGGACACAGCGAGGACACAGCGGGACACAGCGGGACACAGCGGGACACAGCTGGAGCACAGCAGTAGACACAGTGGGACACAGCGCGGTCACAGCGGTATCCAGCGGGACACAGTGTCGATACAGCGGGGACACAGCGGGACACAGCGGGGTACACAGCTGGGGACACAACGGGTCACAGCAGGGTACACAGCGAGGACACAGCGGAACACAGCGTGGGACAAGCGAGGACACAGCGGGACACAATGGGGACACAGCAGGGACACAGCAGAGGCACAGCGGGGGACACAGCCGAACACAACGGGACACAGCGGGGGGCACAGCAGAACACATCGGGGGACAAAGCAGGGTACACAGCGGGACACAACAGGGAACACAGCCAGGACCCAGCGGGACCCAGCGGGACACAGCGTCGATACAGCGGGGACACAGCGTTACACAGCGGGTCACACAGCTGGGGACACAAAGGGACACAGTGGGGGAAACAGCGGGACACAGCGGGACACAGTGTTACACAGCGGGACACAGTGGGACACAGCGGGTAAAAAGCATGAGACACAGCGGGGGACACAGCGGGAGAAAGCAGGGGACACAGCGGGACACAGCGGGGGACACAGCGGACACAACAGGGAACACAGCGAGGAACCAGCGGGACCCAGCGGGACACAGCGTCGATATAGCGTGGACACAGCGTTACACAGCAGGTTACACAGCTGGGGACACAAAGGGACACAGTGGGGGACACAGCGGGACACAGCGGGACACAGTGGGACACAGCGGGCACAAAGCATGAGACACAGCGGGGGACACAGAGGGAGAAAGTGGGGGACACAGCGGGGGACACAGCGGGACACAACAGGGAACACAGCTAGGACCCAGCGGGACACAGTGGGGACAAAGCTTGAGACACAGCGGGGGACAGAGCGGGAGACAGCGAGAGACACAGCGGGACACAGCGGGGGACACAGCAGGGGACACATCGGGACACAGTGGTGGACACAACGGGACAGAGCGGGGACACAGCTGGACACAGCGGGTTACAGAGCGGGACACAGGGGGGCCACAGCGGCGACACAGCGGGGACACAGCGGGACGCATCGGGGACACAGCGGACACAGCGAGGACACAGCATTGGTCACCTCGGGACAAAGCGGGGGACACAGCCGGACACAGCGGGGGACACAGCAGGGGACACAGCGGGACACAGCGGGGACACAGCTGGACACTGCGGGGGACAAAGCGGGACACAGCTTGGTACACAGCGGGACACAGCGAAGTACACAGCGGGGGACACAACGGGACACAGCGGGGGACACAGAGGGAAACAGAGGGACACAGCAGGGGACACAGCGGGGACACAACGGGCCACCACGGGACAAAGCAGGACACAGCTGGACACAGCGGTGACACTGCGGGGACACAGCGGGACACAGCGGGGGACATAGCGGGGACACAGCAGGACACAGCGGGGGACACAGCGAGGACACAGTGGGACACAGTGGGACACAGCGGGGGACAA
>NW_012287134.1:0-1870 GCF_000151885.1 Dipodomys ordii
GGGGGACTCATTCAATACTCAGAGGTGTACAGGAACGGTGCTGGAACTTGAGCTCATCTGGTACAGAAATTGGCATCAGGGTTACGCATCTGGAACACAGCTATGTACTTAGCAGAAGTTAGCGTGACACAGCGAGGACACAGCGGATCTGAGATGGATATACAGCGAGGACACAGCGGGATACAGTTGGACACAGCGGTGACCCAATAGGTGACACAGTGGGACCCAGCGGGACACAGCGTGGAAACAGCGGGGACAG
Source organism: Dipodomys ordii (assembly GCF_000151885.1). NCBI lineage: Eukaryota > Metazoa > Chordata > Mammalia > Rodentia > Heteromyidae > Dipodomys > Dipodomys ordii. Next base: position 260 of record NW_012287134.1, read on the forward strand.
AGCGGGACTCATCGGTGACTCAGCGGGACACATCGTGGACAGATCGTGTGATACATCGTGGACAGAGCGGGACAGAGCTGTACACACCGGGGACACAGCAGGTGACTCAGCAGGACACAGCAGGGGACACAACGGGACACGGCGTGGGACACAGAAGGGGACACAGCGGGACACAGCGGGGGATACAGCGGGACACAGCAGGGGATAGAGAGGGGGACAAAGCAGGACACAGAGGGGATCACAGAGAGGACACACCTGGACCCAGCAGGACACAGCGGGACACAGCGGTGGACACAGCGGGGACACAGCGGGGACACAGCAGGACTCAGCGGGGGACAGAGCAGTACACAGCGGGACAAAGTGGGACACAGCGGGGGACAAAGCGGGACACAGAGGGGGACACAGAGGGGTACACAGCAGGCTTACAGCGGGGAACACAGCAAGGAAACAGCGGGACACAGCGGGGGACACAGAGGGACACAGCGGGGGACACAGGGAGGCCACAGCGGGACACAGCAGGGACACACCGGGGACTCACCGGGGGACACAGCGGGGGACAAAGCGGGACACCCCGGGACACAGCGGGACACAGCGGGACACAGCGGGGACACTGCGGGAACATAGCGGGACACAGCAGGGTACAGAGCGGGACACAGTGGGACACAGCGGGGGACAAATCGGGGACACAGAGGGACAAAGCGGGGGACACAGCGGGACACAGCGGGGACACTGCGGGAACATAGCGGGACACAGCGGGGACAATGCGGGAACATAGCAGGACACAGCGGGACACAGTGTGGGACAAAGCGGGAGACAGCGAGGGACACAGCGAGGACACAGCGGGACACAGCGGGACACAGGGTTGATACAGCGGGGACACAGTGCGTAATACAGCTGGGGACACAAAGTGACACATCGGGGGACACAGCGAGGACACAGCAGAACACAGCGTGGGACACAGCAAGGACACAGGGGGACACAGCAGGACACAGCGGGACACAGCAGGGACACAGTAGTAGACACAGCGGGACACAGCAGGGGACACGGCGGGACCCAGCGGGAGACACAACGGAGACACAGCGGGACCCAGTGGGACACAGCGGGACACAGCGAGACAGCGGGGGACACAGCGGGACACAGCGGGCGACACAGCAAGGACACAGCGGGACACAGCGGGGGACACAGCGGAACACAGCGGGACACAACGGGGGACACAGGGAGACACAGCGGGGGACACAGGGGGACACAGCGGGACACAGCGGGGACACAGCTGGACACTGCGGGGGACACAGCGGGACACAGCGGAGGACACAGCGGGACACAGCGTGGTACACAGCGGGACATAGCGGGGTACACAGCGGGGGACACAACGGGACACAGCAGGGGACACAGAGGGAAACAGAGGGACACAGTGAGTACAACGTGGGGGACACAGCGGGGACACAGCTGGGGATAAAGCGGGACACAGCGGGGGATACAGCAGGACACAGTGGCGGACACAGGGGGGACAAAGCGGGACACAGCAAGGACACAGCGGGACACAGCAGGGCCACAGTAGTAGACACAGCGGGACACAGCAGGAGACACGGCGGGACCCAGCGGGAGACACAA
>NW_012287135.1:0-1364 GCF_000151885.1 Dipodomys ordii
TCATGTCCCTGCTGTGTCCCTGCTGTGTCCCCGCTGTGTCCCGCTGTGTCCTGCTGTGTCCTCGCTGTTTCCCATGCTGTGTCCCATTGTGTCCCCCACTGACTCCCGCTGTGTCCCCGCTGTGCCCGGACTGTGTCCGCCGCTGTGTCCGTATGTGTTCCGTTGTGTCCGACACAGATAGGTACACATCTGGGGACATATCGGGACTCATGGGGGACACATCGGGACACATCTGGACCCCTCGGGGACAAAGAATGACACACAGTGGAGGACACTGCGTGACACTGCGGGGACAGATCAGGACACAGCGTGATACAGCAGGACACAGCGAGGGACAGAGCGGGACTCTGCGGGGGACACAGCAGAGGACAGAGCGGGGGAAACAGCGGGACACAGCGGGGAACACAGCGGGACCCATTGGGACACAGCGTCGAAACAGCGACGACACAGGGGGACACAGCGGGGTACACAGCTGGGACACAACGGGACACAGTGGGGGACACAGCGGGACACAGCAGGACACAGGGGGACAGAGCGAGGGATAGAACGGGACACACGGGGACACAGCAGGGTCACAGCGGGACACAGCGGGGACACAGCAGGACACAGCGGGACAGAGTGGTCACAGCAGGGGACACAGCGAGGACACAGAGGGACACAGCGGGACACAGTGGAACACAGCGGGGGACACAGCGGGGACACAGCGGGGAAACAGCAGGGACACAGCGGGGGAAAAAGCGGAACACAGCAGGACACAGTGGGGGACACAGCGGTACATAGCTGTGGACACAGCGGGACACAGCTGGGACACAGCGAGAACACAGCCGGGGACACAGGGAGGACACAGCGAGAACACAGCGGGACACAGCGGGGACACAGCGGGGACTCAGCGGGGGACACAGCGGGGGACAAATCAGGACACCAAGTGACACAGTGTGACACAATGGGACACAGCGGGGTACTCAGCTGGGGACACAACGGGAAACAGCGGAAGACACAGCGGGACACAGCGGGACCAAGCAGGAAACAGCGGTGACCCTGCGGGGACACAGCGGGACACAGTGGGGGACACAGCGGGACACAGCGGGGGACACAGCGGAAAACAGTATGGGACAGAGCGTGGAAAACAGCGAGACACAGCGGGGACAAAGCTGGACACAGCAGGGTACACAGCGGGACACAGCGGGGACACAGCGGGGACACAGCGGGACACAGTGGGGGACACAGCGGGACACAGCGGGGGACAGAGCGGAAAACCGTGTGGGACAGAGCGTGGGACACAGCGAGACACAGCGGGGACAAAGCTGGACACAGCGGGGTACACAGCGGGGCACAGCGGGGACACAGCGGGGACACAGCGGGAC
>NW_012287136.1:0-3351 GCF_000151885.1 Dipodomys ordii
ACAACGGGACACAGTGGGAGACACAGCAGGACACAGCGGGACACAGCAGGACACTGGGGGACAGAGCGGGGGATAGAGCGGGACACAGCGGGAACACAGTGTGGACACAGCGGGACACAGCGGGGACACAGCGGGAAACAGAGGGACAGAGCGGTAAAAGCGGGGGAAACAGCGAGGACACAGCGGGGATTCAGCGGGGGACACAGCGGAGGACAGAGCGAGGGACACAGCGGGACACAGCGGGGAACACAGCGAGGACACAGCGGGACCCAGCGGGACACAGCGTCGAAACAGCGACGACACAGGGGGACACAGCAGGGTACACAGCTGGGACACAACGGGACACAGTAGGGGACACAGCGGGACACAGGAGGACACATGGGGACAGAGTGGGGAATCGAGCGGGACACACGGGGACACAGCGGGACACAGCAAGACACAGCAGGACACAGGGGTCAGAGCGAGGGATAGAGCGGGACACACGGGGACACAGCAGGGACACAGCGGGATACAGCAGGGACACAGCGGGACAGAGAGGTCACAGCGGGGGACACAGCGAGGACACAGCGGGACACCGCGGGACACAGCGGGACACAGCGGGACACAGCCGGACAGAGCAGTCTCAGCGGGGGACACAGCGAGGACACAGCGGGACACAGCGGGACACAGCGGGACACAGCGGAACACAGCAGGGACACAGCAGGACACAGCGGGGGACAAAGCGGAACACAGCAAGACACAGTCGGGGACACAGCGGGACAGAGCGGGGGACAGAGCGGGGGACACAGCGGGACACAGCGTGGAACACAGCGAGGACACAGCGGGACACAGCGTCGGTACAGCGGGGACACAGCAGAACACAGAGAGGTACACAGCTGGGGACACAACGGGACACAGGGGGGACACAGCGGGACACAGCGGGACACAGCGGGGACAAAGCGTGAGACACAGCGGGGGACAGAGCGGGAGACAGCAGGGGACGCAGCGAGGACACAGCGGGACACAGCGGGGACACAGCGGGGACTCAGCAGTGGACACAGCAAAGGACAAAGCAGGGTACACAGCGGGACACAGCGGGGAACACAGCGAGGACACAGCGGGACCCAGCGGGGGACACAGCCGGACGCAGCGGGGGACACAGTGGGACGCAGCGGGGGACACAATGAGGACACAGCGGGACAGAGTGTGTGATACAGCGAGCACAAAGCGGGACAGAGCGGGACACAGTGGGGGACACAGCGGGACAGAGCGGGGGACACAGCGGGAGACACAACGGGACACAGCAGGGAACACAGCGCGGACACAGCGGGACACAGCGTCGGTACAGCGGGGACACAGCAGGACACAGAGAGGTACACAGCTGGGGACACAACGGGACACAGGGGGGCACAGCGGGACACAGCGGGACACAGTGGGGACAAAGCATGAGACACAGCGGGGGACAGAGCGGGAGACAGTGGGGGACACAGCAAGGACACAGCGGGACACAGCGGGGACACAGCGGGGACTCAGCAGGGGACACAGCGGAGGACAGAGCGGGGACATAGCGAAACACAGCGGGGGACACAATGAGGACACAGCGGGACAGAGCTTGTGATACAGCGAGGACAAATCGGGACACAGCGGGACACACCGGGGACACAGCAGGGGACTCAGCAGGACACAGCGGGGGACACAACGGGACACAGCATTGGACACAGCATGACACAGCAGGGGATAGAGAGGGGGACACAGCGGGACACAGAGGGGATCACAGCGAGGACACAAATGAACCCAGCGGGACACAGCGGGACACAGCGGGGGACACAGGCGGGACACAGCGGGGACACAGCGGGACTCAGCGGGGGACACAGCAGTACACAATGGAACAAAGCGGGACACAGCGGGGACACAGCGGGACACAGCGGTCACAGCGGGGGACACATCGAGGACACAGCAGGACACAGCGGGGGACACAGCGGGATACAGCGCGACACAGCGCGACACAGCAGGGGACAAAGCAGTAGACAGCGGGTGACACAGCGAGGACACAGCGGGACATAGCGGGGACTCAGAGGGTACACTGCAGGGACACAGCAGGCACAGAGGGGGACACAGCGGGGAACAAAGCGGGACACCACGGGACACAGCGGGACACAGTGGGGGATACAGCCGGGCAAAGCGGGGGACAGAGTGGGGGACACTGCATGACTCAGCGGGGACACAGCGGGACACATCGGGGACAGAGCGGGACCAGTGGGACACAGTCGGACACAGCAGGGGACACAGCGGGACACAGCAGAGACACAGCCGGACACAGCGGTGACACAGCATTGGTCACAGCGGGACACAGTGGGGGACACAGCGGGACAAAGTGGGGACTCAGCGAGGACACAGCGGGGGACACAGAGGGGGACAAAGTGGGGCACAGCGGGGACAGAGCGGGACACAGCATGACACAGCGGGACACAGCGAGGGACAGAGCGGGACAAAACGGGGGACCCAGCGAGGACACAGCAGGACACAGCGGGGGACACAGCGAGGACACATCGGGACACAGTGCGACACAGCGGAGGACAAAGCGGGAGACAGCGGGGGACACAGCGAGGACAGAGCAGGACATAGCGGGGTCACAGAGGGGACTCAGCGGGGGAAACAGCGGGGGACAAAGCTGGACATGACGGGACACAGTGGGACACAGTGGGGACACTGCGGGAACACAGCGGGACAAAGCGGGGGATACAGCAGGACACAGCGGGACACAGCAGGGGACACAGACGGACACAGCGGGGAAAGAGCGGGGGACACAGCGGGACACAGCGGGACACAGCGGGGACCCAACAGGGGACACAGTGGGACCCAGCGGGACACAGCGGGGACACAGCGGGGGACAGAGCGGGACTCAGAGGGGACACAGCGGGACACATCGGGGACAGAGCGGGACACAGCGGTACACAGTCGGACACAGCGTGGGACACAGCGGGACACAACGGGGGACACAGTGAGGACACAGCGGGACAGAGCCGGGGATAAAGCGAGGACACAGCGGGACACAGCGGGACACAGTGGGGACACAACGGGACACAGCGGGACACAGCGGGACACAGCGGGGACACAACGGGGGACACAGCGGGGGACACAGCGGGACATAGTGGGGGACACAGCGGGACACAGCGGGGGACACAGTGAAGACAGAGCGGGACAGAGCGTGTGATACAGCGAGGAAAGAGCGGGACACAGCGGGACACACCGGGGACACAGCAGGCGACTCAGCGGGTCACAGCGGGGGACACATCGGGACCCAGCATGGGACACAGCGGGAGACATAGCGAGACACAGCGGGGGACACAGCGGGACACAGTGGGGGATAGA
>NW_012287137.1:0-2704 GCF_000151885.1 Dipodomys ordii
CATAGCGGGGACACAGAGGGAACTCAGCGGGGGACACAGTGGGGGACATAGTGGGACACCACGGGACACAGCGTGGGACACAGCAGGACACAGTGGGACACAGCAGGGGACACAGCCATACACAGCAGGGGACAGAGCGGGACAGAGCTGGACACAGCGGGGACAGAACCGGACACAGCGTGACACAGCGGGACACAGCAGGGGACACAGCAGGACACAGCGGGGGACACAGTGAGGACACAGCGGGACAGAGCGGGGGATACAGCGAGGACACAGCGGGACACAGCGGGACACAGCGGGGACCCAATAGGAGACACAGTGGGACCCAGCGGGACACAGCGGGGACACAGCGGGGGACAGAGCGGGACTCAGTGGGGACACAGCGGGACACATCAGGGACAGACCATGTGATACAGCGAGGACAGAGCGGGACACAGCCGAACACACCGGGGACACAGCAGGCGACTCAGCAGGACACAGCAGGGGACACAACGGGACAAAGCGAGCACTCAGTGAGGACACAGCGGGGGACACAAAGGGGGCCAAAGTGGGACACAGTGGGGACAGAGCGGGACACAGCTTGACACAGCGGGACAGAGCGAGGGATAGAGCGGGACACAGCGGGGGACACAGCGAGGACACAGCAGGACACAGCGGGGGACACAGCGAGGACACATCGGGACACAGTGCGACACAGCGGAGGACAAAGCGGGAGACAGCGGGGGACACAGCGAGGACAGAGCAGGACATAGCGGGGACACAGAGGGGACTCAGCGGGGGACACAGTGGGGGACAAAGCGGGACACCATGGGACACAGTGGGACATAGCGGGGGACACAGCAGGACACAGCGGGACACAGCAGGGGACACAGCCATACACAGCGGGGGACAGAGCCGGACAGAGCTGGACACAGCGGGGACAGAACTGGACACAGCGTGACACAGCGGGACACAGCAAGGGACACAGCAGAACACAGCGGGGGACACAGCGAGGACACAGCGGGACAGAGCGGGGGATACAGCGAGGACACAGCGGGACACAGCGGGACAGAGCGGGGATCCAATAGGGGACACAGTGGGACCCAGCGGGACACAGCGGGGACACAGCGGGACACAGCAGGACACAGCAGGACACAGGGGTCAGAGCGAGGGATAGAGCGGGACACACGGGGACACAGCAGGGACACAGCGGGACACAGCGGATCACAGCAGGGACACAGCGGGACACAGCGGGGGACACAGCGGGACACAGCAGGGGACACAGCGAGGACACAGCGGGACACAGTGGGGGACACAGCGAGGACACAGCGGGACACAGCGGGACACAGCGGAACACAGAAGGGACAAAGCAGTAGACACAGCGGGACACAGCGGGGGAAACAGGGGGACACAGCAGGGGACACAGAAAGGACACAGCAGGACACAGCGTGACACAGCGTCGATACAATGGGGACACAACGGGACACAGCGGGGTACACAGCTGGGGACACAACGGGACACAGCAGGGGACACAGCGAGGACACAGCGGAACACAGCGTGGGACACAGCGAGGACACAGCAGGACACAGCGGGACACAGCGGGGACAAAGCAGGGACCCAGCGGGACACAGCGTCGATACAGCGGGTCACAGCGGGTCACAGCAGGGACCCAGCGGGAAACAGCGTCGATACAGCGGGGACACAGCGGGAACACAAAGGGACACAGTTGTGGACACCGCGGGACACAGCGCGACACAGTGGGACACAGCGGGGACAAAGCGTGAGACACAGCGGGGGACAGAGTGCGAGACAGCGGGGACACAGCGAGGACACAGTGGGACACAGAGGGGACACAGCGGGGACTCAGCGGGGGACACAGCGGGGGACAAAGCGGGACACCAAGGGACACAGCGGGACACAGCGGGGGACACAAGAGGGACACAGCGGGGACACAGCGGGTCACAGCAGGGACACAGCGAGGAAACAGCAGGACACAGCGGGACACAGCAGGGGACACAGCGGAACACAGCAGTACACAGCGGGACACAGCGAGACAGAGCGGGGACACAGCGGGGGACAGAGCGGGACTCAGCGGGGACACAGTCGGACACAGCGTGGGACACAGCGGGACACAACGGGAGACACAGTGAGGACACAGCGGGACAGAGCAGGGGATACAGCGAGGACACAGCGGAACACAGCGGGACATAGCTGGACACTGCGGGGACACAGTGGGGGACACAGCAGGACACAGAGGGACACAGTGTGGACATAGTGGGGGACACAGCGGGGGACACAGGGGGGACATAGCGGGACACAGGTGGGACACAGTGAAGACACAGCGGGACAGAGCGTGTGATACAGCGAGGACACAGCGGGACACAGCGGGACACACCGGGGACACAGCAGGCGACTCAGCAGGACACAGTGGGGGACACAACGGGACACAGCATGGGACACAGCGGGGGACACAGCGGGACACAGCAGGGGACACAGCGGGACACAGTGGGGGATAGCGAGGGGCACACAGCGGGACACAGAGGGGATCACAGCGAGGACACAACGGGACACAGAGGGGGACACAGAGGGACACAGCGGGTTAGACAGGGGGGACACAGCGGGGACACAGCGGGACTCAGCGGGGGACACAGCAGCACACAGCGGGACAAAGCGGGACACAGCTGGGACACAGAGGTGGACAAGCGGAAACAATGGGACACAGCGG
>NW_012287138.1:0-1601 GCF_000151885.1 Dipodomys ordii
GGGACACAGAGGGGGACACAGCGGGGACTCAGCGGGGGACATAGCGGGGGACAAAAGCGGGACACCAAGGGACACAGTGTGACACAGCGGGGCACAGCGAGGACAAAGCGGGACACAGCGAGACACAGCGGGGGACACAAGAGGGACACAGCGGGGACACAGCGGGACACAGCGGGTCACAGCAGGGACACAGCGAGGACACAGCAGGACACAGCGGGACACAGCAGGGGACACAGCGGAACACAGCAGTACACAGCGGGACACAGCGAGACAGAGCGGGGACACAGCGGGGGACAGAGCGGGACTCAGCGGGGACACAGTCGGACACAGCGTGGGACACAGCGGGACACAACGGGGGACACAGTGAGGACACAGCGGGACAGAGCGGGGGATACAGCGAGGACACAGCGGAACACAGCGGGACATAGCTGGACACAGCGGGGACACAGCGGGGGACACAGCAGGACACAGAGGGACACAGTGTGGACATAGTGGGGGACACAGCGGGGGACACAGCGGGGGACATAGCGGGACACAGGGGGGACACAGTGAGGACACAGCGGGACAGAGCGTGTGATACAGCGAGGACACAGCGGGACACAGCGGGACACACCGGGGACACAGCAGGCGACTCAGCAGGACACAGCGGGGGACACAACGGGACACAGCATGGGACACAGCGGGGGACACAGCGGGACACAGCAGGGGACACAGCGGGACACAGTGGGGGATAGCGAGGGGCACACAGCGGGACACAGAGGGGATCACAGCGAGGACACAACGGGACACAGAGGGGGACACAGAGGGACACAGCGGGTTAGACAGGGGGGACACAGCGGGGACACAGCGGGACTCAGCGGGGGACACAGCGGGACACAGTGGGGGACACAGGGAAAACACAGCGGGACACAGCGGGGACACAGCTGGGACACAGAGGTGGACAAGCGGAAACAATGGGACACAGCGGGGGACACAACAGTACACAGCGAGGGACACCGCGGGGGACACAGCGGGACACAATGGGGAACAGCGAGGACACAGCGGGACCCAGCGGGACCCAGCGTCGATACAGCGGGGACACAGAGGGACACAGCGGGGTACACAGCTGGGGAAAGAAAGGGACACAGTGGGGGACACAGCGGGACACAGCGGGACACAGCGGGGACAAAGCGTGAGACACAGCGGGGCACAGAGTGCGAGACAGCGGGGGACACAGCGAGGACACAGCGGGACACAGCGGGGACACAGCGGGGACTCAGCGGGGGACACCGCGGGGGACAAAGCGGGACACCAAGGGACACTGTATGACACAGCGGGACACAGCTGGTTACACAGCTGGGGACACAACGGGAAACAGCGGGGGACACAGCGGGACACAGCTGGACCCAGCGGGAAACAGCGGTGACCCTGCGGGGACACAGCGGGACACAGTGGTGGACACAGAGGGACACAGCGGGGGACACAGCGGAAAACAGTGTGGGACACAGCGTGGAACACAGCGAGACACAGCGGGGACAAAACTGGACACAGCGCGGTACACAGCAGGACAGAGCTTGGACACAGTGGGACACAGCGTGTCACAGCAGGGACAAAGCAGGATG
>NW_012287139.1:0-18634 GCF_000151885.1 Dipodomys ordii
TCAGCAGGACACAGCGGGGACACAACGGGACACAGCGTGGGACACAGCGGGGGACACAGCGGGACACAGCAGGGGACACAGCGGGACACAGTGGGGGATAGCGAGGGGCACACAGCGGGACACAGAGGGGATCACAGCGAGGACACAAACGGGACACAGAGGGGGACACAGAGGGACACAGCGGGTTAGACAGGGGGGACACAGCGGGGACACAGCGGGACTCAGCGGGGGACACAGCGGGACACAGTGGGGGACACAGGGAAAACACAGCGGGACACAGCGGGGACACAGCTGGGACACAGAGGTGGACAAGCGGAAACAATGGGACACAGCGGGGGACACAACAGTACACAGCGAGGGACACCACGGGGGACACAGCGGGACACAATGGGGAACAGCGAGGACACAGCGGGACCCAGCGGGACCCAGCGTCGATACAGCGGGGACACAGAGGGACACAGCGGGGTACACAGCTGGGGAAAGAAAGGGACACAGTGGGGGACACAGCGGGACACAGCGGGGACAAAGCGTGAGACACAGCGGGGCACAGAGTGCGAGACAGCGGGGGACACAGCGAGGACACAGCGGGACACAGCGGGGACACAGCGGGGACTCAGCGGGGGACACCGTGGGGGACAAAGCGGGACACCAAGGGACACTGTATGACACAGCGGGACACAGCTGGTTACACAGCTGGGGACACAACGGGAAACAGCGGGGGACACAGCGGGACACAGCTGGACCCAGCGGGAAACAGCGGTGACCCTGCGGGGACACAGCGGGACACAGTGGTGGACACAGCGGGACACAGCGGGGGACACAGCGGAAAACAGTGTGGGACACAGCGTGGAACACAGCGAGACACAGCGGGGACAAAACTGGACACAGCGCGGTACACAGCAGGACAGAGCTTGGACACAGTGGGAAACAGCGTGTCACAGCGTGTCACAGCAGGGACAAAGCAGGACATAGCGGGACACAGCGGGACACAGCGGGGGACACAGGAGGGACACAGCGGGGACACAGCGGGACACAGCGGGTCACAGCAGGGACACAGCGAGGACACAGCAGGACACAGCGGGACACAGCAGGGGACACAGCTGAACAAAGCAGTACACAGCGGGATACAATGGGACTCAACAGGGGACACAGCGGAACACAGCAGTACACAGCGGGACACAGCGAGATATAGCGGGGACACAGCGGGGGACAGAGCGGGACTCAGCGGGGACACAGTCGGACACAGCGTGGGACACAGCGGGACACAACGGGGGACACAGTGAGGACACAGCGGGACAGAGCAGGGGATACAGCGAGGACACAGCGGGACACAGCGGGACATAGCTGGACACAGCGGGGACACAGCGGGGGACACAGCAGGACACAGCAGGACAGAGTGGGGACATAGTGGGGGACAGAGCGGGGGACACAGCGGGGGACATAACGGGACACAGCGGGGGACACAGTGAGGACACAGCGGGACAGAGCGTGTGATACAGCGAGGACACAGCGGGACACAGCGGGACACACCGGGGACACAGCAGGCGACTCAGCGGGACACAGCGGGGGACACAACGGGACATAGCGTGGGACACAGTGGGGGACACAGCGGGACACAGCGGGGGACACAGCGGGACACAGTGGGGTATAGAGAGGGGCACACAGCAGGACACAGAGGGCATCACAGCGAGGACACAACGGGACACAGCGGGACACAATGGGACACAGCGGGGGAGACAGGGGGGACACAGCAGGGACACAGCGGGACTCAGCGGGGGACACAGCAGCACACAGCGGGACAAAGCGGGACACAGCGGGGGACACAGCGGGAAACAGAGGGGGACACAGAGGGATACACAGCGGGACACAGTGGGGAACACAGCGAGGACACAGCGAGACACAGGGGGGGACACAGCGGGACACAGCGGGACACAGCGGGGACACTGCGGGACTCAGTGGGGGACACAGCAGTACATAGCGGGACACAGCGGGGGACACAGGGAGGCCACAGCGGGACACAGCGGGGACACAGCGGGAACATAGCGGGACACAGCAGGGTACACAGCGGGACACATTGGGACACAGCGGGGGACAAATCGAGGACACAGCAGGACACCGCGCGGGACACAGCGAGGACACCGCATGACACAGCGGGACACAGCGTGGGACAAAGCGGGAGACAGCGGGGGACAGAGCGAGGACACAGCGAGACACAGCGGGACACAGCGTTGATACAGCGGGGACACAGTGGGTTATACAGCTGGGGACACAAAGAGACACATCGGGGGACACAGCGAGGACACAGCGGGACACAGCGGGACACAGTCGGACACAGCAGGGACACAGTAGTAGACACAGCGGGACACAGCTGGGGACACGGCGGGGGACACAACGGAACACAGGAGGACACAGCGGGGGACACAGGGGGGACACAGCGGGGACACAGCGGGACTCAGCGGGGGACACAATGGGACACAGCATGGGAAACAGCGAGGACACAGCAGGACACAGCGGGACACAGCGGGGACACAGCAGGGACACAGCAGGGACACAGCGGGGGACACAGCTGAACAAAACGGGACACAGGGGCGCACAGCAGGACACACCGGGGGACACAGCGGGGGACAAAGCAGGACACAACAGGGAACACAGCGAGGACCCTGTGGGACCCAGCGGGACACAGCGTCGATACAGCGGGGTCACAGCGTTACACAGCGGGTTAAACAGCTGGGGACACAAAGGGACATAGTTGGGGACACAAAGGGACACAGCGGGACACAGTGGGACACAGCGGGCACAAAGCATGAGACACAGCGGGGGACACAGCGGGAGAAAGCGGGGGACACAGCGGGACACAGCGGCGAACACAGCGGGACACAACAGGGAACACAGCGAGGACACAGCGGGACCCATCGGGACACAGCGTCGATACAGCGGGGACACAGCGTTACACAGCGGGTTACACAGCTGGGGACACAAAGGGACACAGTGGGGGACACAGCGGGACACAGCGGGACACAGTGGGACACAGCGGGGATAAAGCGTGCGAAACAGCGGGGGACAGAGCGGGAGACAGCGGGGGACACAGCGAGGACACAGTGGGACACAGCGGGGACACAGAAGGGACACAACGGGGGACACAGAGGGACACAGCGGGACACAGTGGGGAATAAAGCGGGACACAGTGGGGGACACAGAGGGGTACACAGCAGGACACAGCGGAGAACACAGCGAGAACACAACGCGACCCAGCAGGACACAGCGGGAAACAGCGGTGACCCTGCGAAGACACAGCGGGACACAGCGGGGGACACAGCAGGACACAGCGGGGGACACAGCGGAACACAGTGGGGGACAGAGCGTGGGACACAGCGAGACACAGCGGGGACAAAGCTGGACACAGCGGGGTACACAGCGGGACACAGCGGGGACACAGCGGGGACACAGCGGAACACAGCGGGTCACAGCAGGGACACAGTGGGACACAGCGGGTCAGAGCAGGGGACAGAGCGAGGACATAGCGGGACTCAGCGGGGGACACAGCGTGACACAGCAGGACACATCGGGACACAGCTGGACACAGCGGGGACACAGCAGGGACACAGCGGGGGACAAAGCGGAACACAGCGGGACACAGTGGGGGACACAGCGGGACAGAGCGGGGGACACAGCGAGGAAACAGCGGGACACAGCGTCGGTACAGCGGGGACACACCGGGACACATCGAGGTACACAGCTGGGGACACAACGGGACACAGGGGGGACACAGCAGGACACAGCGGGACAAAGCTTGAGACACAGCAGGGGACAGAGCGGGAGACAGCGGTGGACACAGCGAGGACACAGCAAGACACAGCATGGACACAGCGGGGACTCAGCAGGGGATAGAGCGGAGGACAGAGTGGGGGTCACAGCGGGACACAGCAGGGAACACAGCGAGGACACAGCGGGACCCAGCAGGACACAGCGTCGAAACAGCAACGACACAGGGGGACACAGGGGGGTACACAGCTGGGACACAACAGGACACAGTGGGGGACACAGCGGGACAGAGCGGGACACAGCGGGACACAGGGGGACACATCGGGGACAGAGCGGGACACAGTGTGACACAGTCGGACACAGTGGGGGACACAGAGGGACACAGTGAGGACACAGCGGGACAGAGCGGGGACACATCTGGACACAGCGGGCCACCACAGGACAGAGCAGTACACAGCTGGACACAGCGGTGACACTGCGGGGACAAAGCGGGGGACACAGCGGGGACACCGCAGGACACAGCGGGGGACACAGCGAGGACACAGCGGGACACAGCGCGACACAGCCGGGGACAAAGCGATAGACAGCGGGTGACACAGCGAGGACACAGCGGGATATAGCAGGGACACAGAGGGGACACTGCGGGGACACAGCGGGACACAGCGGGGGACACATCGGGTACACAGCGAACACAGCAAGGACACAGATGTGACTCAGCGGGGGACACAGCTGGGGACAAAGCGGGACACCACGGAACACAGTGGGACACAGCAGGACAAAGCGGGGACACTGCGGAAGCACAGAGCGGTAAAAAGCGGGGGACACAGCGGGACACAGAGGGGAATACCGCCGGACAAAGCGAGGGACAGAGCGGGGGTCACTGCAGGACTCAGCGGGGACACAGCGGGACATATCGGGGACAGAGCAGGACACAGCGTGGCACAGTAGGATACAGCAGTGGGCACAGCAGGACAAAACGGGGGACACAGTGAGGTCACAGCGGGACAGAGCTGGCGATACAGCGAGGACACAGCGGGACACAGCGGGACACAGCGGGGGACACAGCGGGGGACACAGCAAGACACAGCGGGGGACACAGCGGGACACAGCGGGGACACAGCAGGACACAGCGGGGGACACAGCGGGACACAGCGCAACACAGCGCAACACAGCAGGGGACAAAGCGGTAGACGGCGGGTGACACATCGAGGACATGGCCGGACATAGCGGGGACACAGAGGAGACAATGCAGGACACACAGGACACAGCGGGGGACACAGCGGGACATAGCGGGGGACACAGCGGGGACACAGCGGAACACAGCGGGGGACACAGCGAGGACACAGTGGGACACAGCGTGGGACAAAGCGGAAGACAGCGGTTGACACAGCGAGGACACAGCGTTACACAGCAGGGCCACAGATGGGACTCAGCGGGGGACAAAGCGGGACACCACTGGACACAGTGGGACACAGCGGGACAAAGCGGGGACACTGCGGGCACCCAGCGGAACAAATCGGGGGACACAACGGGACACACCGGGGGACACAGCGGGACACAGTGGGACACAGCGGGGGACACAGCGGGGACACAGCTGAACACAGCGGGGGACACAGCGAGGACACAGTTGTACACAGCGTGGGACAAAGAGGAAGACAGCGGGGGACACAGCGAGGACACAGAAAGACACATCAGGGACACAGATGGGACTCAGCGGGGGACACAGCGGGGGACAAAGCGGGACACCACGGGACACAGTGGGACACAGCAGGACAAAGCGGGGACACTGCGGGCACACAGTGGGACAAAGCGGGGGACACAGCGGTACACAGTGGGGGATACATCCGGACAAAGAGGAGGACAGAGCGGGGGACAGTGCAGGACTCAGCGGGGACACAGCGGGACACAGTAGTAGACACAGCGGGGCACAGCGGGGGACACGGCGGGACACAGCGGGAGGAGACACAACGAGGACACATCGGGACCCAGCGGGACATAGCGGGACACAGCGAGACACAGCAGGGGACACAGCAGGACACAGCGGTCGACACAGCGAGGACAAAGCAGGTCACAGCGGGGGACACAGGGGGGACACAGCGAGACCCAGCGGGGGACACAGCGAGACACAGAGGGGGACACAGAGGGGTACACAGCGGGACACAACGGGGACCACACCGAGGACACAGCGGGACCCAGCGGAACACAGCGTCGATACAGCGGTGACACAGCGGGACACAGCGGGTACACAGCTGGGGACACAAAGGGACACATCGGGGTACACAGCGAGGACACAGCGGAACACAGCGTGGGACACAGCGGGACACAGCAGGGACACAGCAGTAGACACAGCGGGACACAGCTGGGGACGCAGCGGGACACAGCGGGGGGGACACAGGGAAAACACAGCGGGACACCTCGGGGACACAGCGGGGACTCATCGGGGGACACAGCGGGGGACAAAGCGGGACACACCGGGACACAGCGGGACACAGCGAGACACAGCGGTGACACTGAGGGAACATAGCGGGACACAGCAGGGTACACAGCGGGACACAGTGGGACACAGCGGGAGACTAAGCGGGGACACATCGGGACACAGCATGGAACACAGCGATTACACAGCGGGACACAGCGTGGGACAAAGCGGGAGACAGCGGGGGACCCAGCGAAGACACAGCGGGACACAGCGTCGATACAGCGGGGACACAGCAGGACACAGCGGGTTAAACAGCTGGGGACACAAAGGGACACATCGGGGGACAGAGCGAGGACACAGCGGAATAGAGCGTGGGACACAGCAAGGACACAGAGGGACACAGCGGGACACAACGGGACACAGCGGGACACAGCACTAGACACAGCAGGACACAGCGGGGGACACGGCGGGACACATCGGGAGACACAGTGAGGACAAAGCAGGACCCAGCGGGACACAGCATCGATACAGCGGGGACACAGCGGGACACAGCGGAACACAGCGGGGGACACAGCGGGACACAGCGGGGGACACAGCGAGGACACAGCGGGACACAGCGCGACACAGCTGGGGACAAAATGGTAGACAGGGGGTGACACAGCGAGGACACAGCGGGACATAGCAGGGACACAGAGGTTACACTGCGGGGACACAGCGGGGGACACATCGTGGACACAGCGAACACAGCAATGACACAGATGGGACTAAGCGGGGGACACAGCAGGGGACAAAGCGGGACACCACGGAACACAGTGAGACACAGCAGGACAAAGCGGGGACACTGCGGAAGCACAGAGCGGGACAAAGCGGTGGACACAGCGGGACACATTGGGGGATACCGCCGGACAAAGCGGGGGACAGAGCGGGGGACACTGCAGGACTCAGCGGGGACACAGCGTGACACAGGGGGGACACAGCGGGGGACACAGCAAGACACAGCGTGGGACACAGCGGGACACAGGAAGACACAGCGGGGTCATAGCAGTGGACACAGCGGGACACAGCGGGGGACACAGCTGGACACAGCAGGGTACAGAGTGGGACACAGCGGCGACACAGCAGGGACACAGGGAGGACACAGCGGGACACAGCGGGGACAAAGCTTGAGACACAGCGGGGGACAGAACGGGAGACAGCGAGGGACACAGCGGGACACAGCGGGGGACACAGCAGGGGACACATCGGGACACAGCGGGACACATCGGGCATAGAGCGGGACACAGCGTGACACAGCGGGACACATCGGGCATAGAGCGGGACACAGCGGGACACAGTCGGAAACAGTGGGGGACACAGAGGGACACAACTGTGGACACAGTGAGGACACAGCGGGACAGAGCGTGGACACAGCTGGACACAGAGGGGTACACAGCCGGACACAGCGGGGACACAGCGGGACACATCGGGGACACATCTGGACACAGCGGGG
Organism: Dipodomys ordii; assembly: GCF_000151885.1. Taxonomy (NCBI): domain Eukaryota; kingdom Metazoa; phylum Chordata; class Mammalia; order Rodentia; family Heteromyidae; genus Dipodomys; species Dipodomys ordii. The sequence continues at coordinate 7,668 of NW_012287139.1, forward strand.
ACACAGCATTGGTCACAGCGGGACACAGTGGGGGACACAGCTGGACACAGCGTGGGACACAGCAGGGGAAACAGCGGGACACAGTAGGGACACAGTGGGAGACAGCAGGACACAGCGGGACACAGTGGGGTCACAGTGGGACACAGCGGGGGACACAGCGGAACACAGTGGGGGACAGCGGGACACAGCGGGGGGCACAGTGGGACACAGTGTGGGACAATGCAGGGGACAGAGCGGGACACAGCGGGGACACAGCTGGACACAGGCGGACACAGAGGGACACAGCGGGACACAGCAGGGGACACAGAGGGGGACACAGCGGGGGATACAGCGGGGGACCCAGTGGGACACTTCGGGGAACACAGCGAGGACACAGCGGGACACAGCGGGACACAGCGTCGATACAGCGGAAACATAGCGGGACACAACGGGACACAGCGGGACCCAGCGGGGACAAAGCGGGACACAGCGGGACACAGTGGGGACACTTCGGGGGACACAGCGGGAGACACAGTGGGACACAGCGGGGGACAGAGCGGGACTGAGCGTGGGACACAGTGAGAACAGAGCGTGTGATGCAGCGAGGACACAGCGTGACACAGCGGGACACAGCGGGGACACAGCAGGGGACTCAGTGGGACACAGCGGGGGACACAGCGGGACACAGCGGGGGACACAGCGGGGGACACACAGCGGGGGACACAGGGGGACACAGTGGGGGAATCATCGGGGGACACAGCGGGACACAGCAGGGGACACAGTGAGGAAACAGCGGGACACAGCGGGGACTCAGCGAGGACACAGCGGGGGACACAGCGTGGGACAAAGCAGGACACAGCGGGGACAGAGCGGGACACAGCGGGACACAGCGGGACACAGCGAGGGACAGAGTGGGACACAGTGGGGGACACAGCGAGGACACAGCGGGACAAAGCGGGACACAGTGGGACACAGTGGGGGACACAGCGGGACGCAGCGGGGGACAAAGCGAAGACACAGCGGGACACTGCGGGAGACACAGTGAGGACATAACGGGACACAGCGGAACAGAGTGGGACACAGCGGGGACACAGCAGGGAACCCAGGGGGACACAGCAGGGGACACCGCGGGACACAGCGGTGGACACAGGGCAGACAAAGTGGGACACAGCGGGGGTCACAGCGAGACACAGCGTGTGACACAGCCTGGGACACAGCGGGACACATCGGGGGACACAGAAGGGACACAGTGGGATACAGCAGGAACACACTGGGATACAGAGCACCACTGATGGGGACACTGTGGGACACAGCGGGGGACACAGCGGGACACAGCGGGGGCCACAGTAGGGGACACATCGGGACACAGTGGGAGACACAGCGGGACACAGCGGGGACACAGCTGGACACAGTGGAGTACACTGTGGGACACAGCAGGGACACAGGGGGGACACAGCGGGGACACAGCGGAACACAGCGGTGACACTGCCAGACACAGCGGGGACACAGCATTGGTCACAGCAAGACACAGCGGGGGACACAACGGGACACAGCGGGGGACACAGCAGGGGACACAGCGGGACACAGCGGGGGAAACAGCTGGACACAGCGGGGGACAAAGCAGGACACAGTGGGGGACACAGCGGGACACAGCGTGGTACACACGGGGACATGGCGGGGGACACAACGGGACACAGCGGGAGACACAGAGGGAAACATAGGGACACAGCGAGGACAACGCGTGGGACACAGAGGGGGACACAGCGGGGGACACAGCGGGACACAGCAGGGGACACAGCGGGACACAGCCGGACACAGCGGGGGACACAGGTGGGACACAGCGGGAACACAGCGGCACTCAGCGTGGGACACAGCAGTACACAGAGGGACACAGCGGGACACAGCGGGACACAGCAGGGGACACAGTGGGACACAGAGGGGGACACAGAAGGGTACACAGTGGGACACAGCGGGGAACACAGCGGGACACAGCGGGGCACAGCAGAACACAGGACACAGTAGGGACACAGCAGTAGACAAAGCGGGACACAGCGGGGGACACAGCGGGACACAGCGGTACACAGCCGGGACACAGCGGGACTCTGCGGGGGACACAGCAGTACACAGTGGGACAAAGCGGTTCACAGCGGGACACAGCGGAACACAGCGGGACACAGAGGGGGACACAGAGTGTTACACAGCGGGACACAACGGGGAACACAGCGAGGACCCAGCGAGACCCAGCGGGACACAGCGTCGATACAGCGGGGACACAGCGGGACACAGCGGGGTACACAGCTGGGGACACAAAGGGACAAATCGGGGGACACAGCGAGGACACAGCGGAACACAGTGTGGGACACAGCGAGGAGACAGCGGGACACAGCAGGACACAGCAGGGACACAGCAGTAGACACAGTGGGACACAGCAGGGGACAGAGCCGGAGACAGCAGGGCACACAGCGAGGACACAGCGGGGGACACAGCAGGGACAAAGCGGGGACTCAGCGGGGGACACAGCGAGGGACATAGCGGGACACCACAGAACACAGCGGGACACAGCGGGAAACAGCGGTTACTCTGCGAGGACACAGCGAGGACATAGCGGGACACAGCGGGTGACACAGCGAGGACACAGCGGGACACAGCGGGGACACAGTGGGGACACAGCGGGAAACAGCGTGTCACAGCAGGGACACAGCAGTAGACACAGCGGGACACAGCGGTGGACACAGCGGGACACAGCGGCGGACACAGCGAGGTCACAGCGGTACCCAATGGGACACAGCGTCGATACAGCGGGGACACAGTGGGACACAGCGGGGTACACAGCTGGGGACACAAAGGAACACAGCAGGGGACACAGTGACGACACAGCGGAACACAGCGTGGGACACAGCGAGGACACAGCGGGACACAGTGTGACACAGTGGGGACACAGCAGGGACACAGCAGGGACACAGCGGGGGACACAGCCGAACACAACAGGACACAGCGAGCGGCACAGCAGGACACACCGGGGGACACATCGGGGGACACAGCGGGACACAACAGGGAACACAGCGATGACCCAGCGGGACCCAGCGGGACACAGTGTTGATACAGCGGGGACACAGCGTTACACAGCGGGTTACACAGCTGGGGACACAAATGGACACAGTGGGGGACACAGCGGGACACAGTGGGACACAGCGGGAAAGAGCGGTGACCCAGCGGAGACACAGCGGGACACAGCAGGGGACACAGCGGGACACAGCTGGGACACAGCGGGGACACAGCGGAACACAGCGGGTCACAGCAGGGACACAGTGGGACACAGCGGGACACAGCAGGTTACACAGCGGGACACAGCAGGGGACACAGCGAGGACACAGCGGGACTCAGCGAGGGACAAAGCGTGACAGAGTAGGACATAGCAGGACACAGCTGGACGCAGCGGGGACACAGCAGGGACACAGCGGGGGACAAAGCAGAACACAGCGGGACACAGTGGGGGACAAAGCAGAACACAGCGGGACACAGTGGGGGACACAGCAGGACAGAGTGGGGGACACAGCGGGGAACACTGCGGGACACAGCGGGGAACACAGCGAGGACACAGCGGGACACAGCGTCGGTACAGCGGGGACACAGTGGGACACAGCGAGGTACACAGCTGAGGACACAACAGGACACAGGGGGACACAGCGGGGACACAGCGGGACTCAGCGGGGGACACAGCAGTACACAGCGGGACACAGCGGTTCACAGCGGGACACAGCGGAACACAGCGGGACACAGAGGGGGACACAGAGTGTTACACAGCGGGACACAACGGGGAACACAGCGAGGACACAGCGGGACCCAGCGGGACACAACTTCGATACAGCGGGGACACAGCGGGAAACAGCGGGGTACACAGCTGGGGACAGAAAGGGACACATCGGCGGACACAGCGAGGACACAGCGGAATACAGTGTGGGACACAGCGAGGACACAGCGGGACACAGTGGGACACAGCAGGGACACAGCAGAAGACACAGAAGGACACAGAGGGGGACAGAGCAGGAGAAAAGCGGGGCACACAGCGAGGACACAGCACGGGACACAGCAGGGACAAAGCAGGGACTCAGTGGGGGACACAGCGAGGGACATAGCGGGACACCACAGAACACAGCAGGACACAGCGGGAAACAGCGGTGACCCTGCGGGGACACAGCGGGACACAGCGTATCACAGCAGGGACACAGTGGAACACAGCATCGATACAGCGGGGACACAGCGGGACAAAGTGGGGTACACAGTTGGGGACACAAAGGGACACATCAGGGGACACAGCAAGCACACTGCGGAACACAGCGTGGGACACAGCGAGGACACAGCGGGACACAGCGGGACACAGCGGGACACAGCAGGAACACAGCAGTAGACACAGCGGGACACAGCAGTAGACACAGCGGGACACAGCGGTGGACACAACGGGAAACAACGGGACACAGCGGGGGCCACAGCCGGACACAGCGGGCGACAGAGAGGGGGACACAGGGGGACAGAGCGGGGACACAGCTGGACAAAGTGGGGGCCACAGCAGGAGAAAGTGGCCACACAGCGGGGACACAGCGGGAGACAGCGGGACACAGTGGGGGACACAGTGAGGACACAGCGAGACAGAGCGGGGGATACAGCCAGGACACAGCGGGACACAGCGGGACATAGCAGGAGGCAGCATGGACACAGCAGGGGACACAGCGGGACACAGCGGGACACAGTGGGGACACAGCGGGGGTCACAGCGGGGGACACAGCGGGACACAGCAGGGACACAGCGGGACACAGCGGGGGACACAGCGAGGACACAGCGGGAAACAGAGGGGACTCAGTGGGGGACACAGCGGGGGACAAATCAGGACACAACTGGACACAGTGGTTCACAGCGGGACACAGCGGGGACACTGCGGGGACACACCGGGACAAAGCGGTGGACACAACGGGACACAGCAGGACACAGCGGGGGCCACAGCCGGACACAGCGGGGGACAGAGAGGGGGACAAAGGGGGACACAGAAAGGAACACAGCGAGGACACAGCGGGACCCAGCGGGACACAGCGTCAATACAGCGGGGACACAGTGGGACACAGCGGGGGGCACAGTGGGACACAGTGTGGGACAATGCAGGGGACAGAGCGGGACACAGCGGGGACACAGCTGGACACAGGGGGACACAGAGGGACACAGCGGGACACAGCAGGGGACACAGAGGGGGACACAGCGGGGGATACAGCAGGGGACCCAGTGGGACACTTCGGGGAACACAGCGAGGACACAGCGGGACACAGCGGGACACAGCGTCGATACAGCAGGAACATAGCGGGACCCAACGGGACACAACGAGACCCAGCGGGGACAAAGCGGGACACAGCGGGACACAGTGGGGACACTTCGGGGGACACAGCAGGGGACACAGTGGGACACAGCGGGGGACAGAGCGGGACTGAGCGTGGGACACAGTGAGGACACAGCGGGACAGAGCGTGTGATGCAGCGAGGCCACAGCGTGACACAGCGGGACACAGCGGGGACACAGCAGGTGACTCAGTGGGACACAGTGGGGGACACAGCGGGGGACACACAGCTGGGGACACAGTGGGACACAGCGGGGGAAACATCGGGGGACCCAGCTGGACACAGCAGGGGACACAGTGAGGAAACAGCGGGACACAGCGGGGACTCAGCGAGGACACAGCGGGGGACACAGCTGGGGACAAAGCAGGACACAGCGCGGACACAGCGGGACACAGCGGGACACAGCGAGGGACTCAGCGGGACACAGCGGGGGACACAGCGAGAACACAGCGGGACAAAGCGGGACACAGTGGGACACAGTGGGGGACACAGCGGGACGCAGCGGGGGACAAAGCGAAGACGCAGCGGGACACTGCGGGAGACACAGTGAGGACACATCGGGACACAGCGGAACCCAGTGGGACACAGCGGGGACACAGCAGGGAACCCAGGGGGACACAGCGGGGGACACCGCGGGACACAGCGGGGGACACAGGGCGGACAAAGTGGGACACAGCGGGGGTCACAGCGAGACACAGCGTGTGACACAGCCTGGGACACAGCGGGACACATCGGGGGACACAGCGGGGACACAGTGGGATACAGCAGGGACACACTGGGATACAGAACACCACAGCTGGGGACACTGCGGGACACAGCGGGGGACACAGCGGGACACAGCGGGGGACACAGCGGGGGACACAGCGGGGGACACAGTGACACAGCGGGGGACACAGGTGGGACACAGCGGGGACACAGCGGCACTCTGCGTGGGACACAGCAGTACACAGAGGGACATAGCGGGACACAGCGGGACACAGCAGGGGACACAGTGGGACACAGAGGGGGACACAGAAGGGTACACAGTGGGACACAGCGGGGAACACAGCGGGACACAGAGGGGCACAGCGGACCACAGCAGGACACAGTAGGGACACAGCAGTAGACAAAACGGGACACAGCGGGGGACACACCGGGACACAGCGGGACACAGCGGGGACACAGCGGGACTCTGCGGGGGACACAGCAGTACACAGTGGGACAAAGCGGTTCACAGCAGGACACAGCGGAACACAGCGGGACACAGAGGGGGACACAGAGTGTTACACAGCGGGACACAACGGGGAACACAGCGAGGACCCAGCGAGACCCAGCGGGACACAGCGTCGATACAGCGGGGACACAGCGGGACACAGAGGGGTACACAGCTGGGGACACAAATGGACACATCGGGGGACACAGCGAGGACACAGCGGAACACAGCGTGGGACACAGCGAGGACACAGCGGGACACAGCAGGGACAGAGCAGTAGACACAGCGGGACACAGCGGGGGACAGAGCCGGAGACAGCGGGGCACACAGCGAGGACACAGTGGGGGACAGAGCAGGGACAAAGCGGGGATTCAGCGGGAGACACAGCGAGGGACATAGCGGGACACCACAGAACACAGCGGGACACTTCGGGAAACAGCGGTTACCCTGCGGGGACACAGGGAGGACATAGCGGGAAACAGTGGGTGACACAGCGAGGACACAGCGGGACACAGCGGGGACACAGCGGGGAAACAGCGGGAAACAGCTTGTCACAGCAGGGACACAGCGGAACACAGCGTCGATACAGCGGGGACACAGCGGGACACAGTAGGGTACACAGCTGGGGACACAAAGGGACACATCTGGGGACACAGCAAGCACACAGCGGAACACAGCGTGGGACACAGCGAGGACACAGCGGGACACAGCCGGACAGAGCAGGACACAGCGGGACCCAGCAGTAGACACAGCGGGACACAGCCGTGCACACAGCGGGACACAGCGGCGGACACAGCGAGGTCACAGCGGTACCCAGCGGGACACAGCGTCGATACAGCGGGGACACAGTGGGACACAGCGGGGTACACAGCTGGGAACACAAAGGGACACAGCAGGGGACACAGTGAGGACACAGCGGAACACAGAGGGGGACACAGAAGGGTACACCGTGGGACACAGTGGGGAACACAGAGGGACACAGCGGGACACAGCGGAACACAGCGGGACAGAGCAGGGACACAGCTGGGGACACAAAGGGACACATCGGGGGACACAGCGAGGACACAGCGGAACACAGCGTGGGACACAGTGACTACACAGCGGGACACAGCGGTACACAGCGAGACACAGCGAGACACAGCAGGGACACAGCAGGGATACAGCGGGGGACACAGCGGGACACAACGAGACACAGCGGGGGACACAGCAGGACACAGCGGGGGACACAGCGGGGGACAGAGCAGGGACACAACGGTGAACACAGCGAGGACCCAGAGGGACCCAGCGGGGACACAGAGTTACACAGCGGTTTACACAGCTGGGGACACAAAGGGACACAGTGGGGGACACAGCGGGAAACAGCGGGACACAGTGGGACACGCCGGGGTCAAAGCGAGAGACACAGCCTGGGACAGAGCGGGAGACAGCGGGGGACAGAGCGAGGACACAGCGGGACACAGCGGGGACACAGCGGGGACTCAGCGGCGGACACAGCGGGGGACACAGTGGGACACAGTGGGACAAAGCGGGGGACACAGAGGGGACACAGCGGGGGACACAGCGGGGACACAGCGGGACTCAGCGGGGGACACAGCAGTATACAGCAGGACACAGAGGGGACACAGCAGGGACACAGCGGGGGACACTGCGGGACACAGTAGGACAAAGTGGGGGACACAGCGGGACAAAGAGGGGGACACAGTGGGGTACACAAAGGGACACAGCAGGGAAAACAGCGAGGACACAGTGGGAACCAGCGGGACACAACGTCGATACAGCGGGACACAGCGGGTCAGAGCGGGGACAGAGCGGGACACAACAGGGAACACAGCGAGGACACAGCGGGACCCAGCGGGACACAGCTTCGATAAAGTTGGGACAAAACGGGACACAGCAGGGTACACAGCTGGGGAAACAATGGGACACAGTGGGGGATACAGCGGGACACAGCGGGGAACAGTGGGACACCGCGGGGCAAAGCGTGAGACACAGCGGGGACTCAGCGGGGGACACAGCGGGACACAGCGGGGGACCCAGCGGGGATAGAGCAGGGAAAGAGCGTGACACAGCGGGACACAGCAGGGGACACAGCGGGGACACAGCGGGACACAGCAGGGGACACAGCGGGGACACAGCGGGACACAGCGGGACACAGCGGGAGACACAGCGGGGGACAGCAGGGGAGAGAGAGGGGACACAGCGGGGACACAGTTGGACACAGAGGGGTACTCAGCGGGACAGAGTGGGCGCACAGCGGGGACACAGCGGGATAGAGCGGGACACAGCGGGACACAGCGGGACACAGCGTGGGACACAGCGGAGGACAGAGCGACGACACAGCGGGACACAGCGGGACACAGGGAGACTCAGCAGGGTCACAGCGGGACACAACAGGACACACCGGGACACAGTGTGACACAGCTGGGACACAGCAGGGACACAGTGGGGGACACAGCGGGACAACAAGGGACACAGCATGGGACACAGCAGGACACAGCGGGGGACACAGCGGGAGACAGAGCGGGACACAACAGGGACCACAGTGAGGACACAGCGGGACCCAGCGGGGACAAAGCTGGACAAAGCGGGGTATACACAGCGAGACACAGAGGGACTACAGCGGGGACACACTGGGACAATGAGGGTCACAGCAGGGACACAGCGGGACAAAGCGCGACACATCAGGACACAGTGGGGGACACAGCGGGGCACAGCGGGGGACACAGCGAGGACACAGTGGGACACAGCGGGGGACACAGCGAGGACACAGCGGGACAGAGCGGGGGGAAAAGCGGGACACAGCGGGGACACAGCAGTGGACACAGCGGGACACAGCGGGGGACACAGCGGGACACAGCGGGGGACACAGCGGGGGACACAGCGGGGCACAGCGTTGGACACAGCGGGACACAGCGGTGGACACAGAGAAGACACAGCGGGACCCAGTGGGACAAAGCATAGAAACAGCGGGGACACAGTGGGCCACAGCGGGGTACACAGCTGGGGACACAACGGGGCACATCGGGGGACACAGCAAATACTCAGCAGAACACAGCGTGGGACACAGTGAGGACACAGGGGGACACAGGGGGACACAGCGGGACACAGAAGGAACACAGCAGTAGACACAGCGGGACACAGCAGGGGACACAGCGGGACACAGCTGGGGACACAGGGAGGACAGAGCGGGACACAGCGGGGACACAGCGGGACTCAGCGGGGGACACAGCGGGGGACAAAGCGGGACACCACGGGACAGAGCGGGACACAGCGGGGACAAGGGGGAGACAGAGTGTGACACAGCGAGGACACAGCGGGACACAGCGGGGGACACAACGGGACACAGCGGGGGACACAGCGGGACAAAGCAGGGGACACAGCAGGGGACACAGCGGGACACAGCAGGACACAGCGGGGGACCCAGCGGGAAACAGCGGGGGGCCCAGCGAGGACACAGCAGGACACAACGGGGGACACAGAGAGGAAAACTGCGGGGGACACACCGGGGGACACAGCGGGACACAGCAGGGAATACAGCGAGGACCCAGCGGGACCCAGCGGGACACAGCGTCGATACAGCGGGGCTACAGCGTTACACAGTGTGGTACACATCTGTAGACACAATGGGACACAGTGGGGGCACAGCGGGATACAGCGGGACACAGTGGGACAAAGCGAGGACAAATCGTGAGACACAGCGAGGGACAGAGCGGGAGACAGCAGGGGGACACAGCGGGGGACAAAGCGGGACACCACGGGACAGAGCGGGTCACAGCGGGGACAAGGGGGAGACAGAGTGTGACACAGCGAGGACACAGCGAGGACACAGCAGGGCACAGCGGCACACAGCAGGGACAGAGCGGGACCCAGCGGGACACAGCGGGGGACACAGCGGGACACAGTGGGGGACCCAGCGAGGACACAGCGGGACACAGCGGGGAACACAGCGAGGACACAGCAGGATCCAGCGGGACACAGCGTCAATACAGCGGGGATACAGCGTTACACAGCGTGGTACACATCTGTGGACACAACGGGACACAGTGGGACCACAGCGGGACACAGCGGGACACAGTGGGACACAGAGAGGACAAATCGTGAGACGAAGCGGGGGACAGAACAGGAGACAGCGGGGGACACAGCGAGGACACAGCAGGACACAGCGGGACACAGCAGGGACAGAGCGGGACACAGCGGGACACAGCAGGACACAGCGGGGGACCCAGTGGGACACAGCGGGGGACCCAGCGAGGACACAGCGGGACACAGCGGGGGAAACAGCGAGGACACAGCGGGGGACACTGCGGGACACAGCGGGGAACACAGCGAGGACACAGCGGGACCCAGCGGGACCCAGCCTCGATACAGCGGGGATACAGCGTTACATAGCATGGTACACATCTGTGGACACAACG
>NW_012287140.1:0-1861 GCF_000151885.1 Dipodomys ordii
CAGCGAGGTCACAGCGGGACACAGCGTGACACAGTGGGGACACAGTTGGGATACAGCAGGGGTCACACCTGGGACACAGTGGGGACACAGTGAGGACACAACTGGACACAGAGGGACACAGCAGGACAAAGCTGGACACAGCAGGGACACAGCAGGGACAAAGTAGGCGACACAGCGGGACACAGAGGGACACAACAGGGGAATCAGTGGGATACAGCGGGGGATACAGCGGGGGACACAGCAGGGGACACAGCGGGACACAGCAGGGATTGAGAGGGTAACACAGTGGGAGAGAAAGCGGGACACCACGGGACACAGCGGGGGAAACCGCGGGACACAGCCGGACACAGTGGGGGTCACAGCGGGTAATTGCGGGTTACACAGCGAGGGACACAGCGGGACACAGCGGGGGACACAGCAGGACACAGCGGGACACAGCGAGGACACAGAGGGGAAACAGCGGGGACACAGTGGGACACAGCGGGAAACAGCGGGATACAGTGCGGGACACAGTGAGGACACAGCGTGACACAGCCTGACACAACGGGGACACAGCGGGGGACACAACAGGACACAGCGGCATACACATTGGGGACAAAGAGGTACACAGCGGGACACAGCGGGGACACAGCGGGGACACAGCGGAACACATCGGGGACACAGCCGGACTCAGCGGGGACACAACATTGGTCACAGCGGGACACAGCAGGGGACACAGCAGGACACAGCAGGGGACACAGAAGGGGACTCAGCGGAACACAGCGGGGAGCGGGGGACACAGCGGGACACAGCGGGGGACACAGCGGGGGACACACTGCGAGGGACACAGTGAGACACAGCGTGGGAAACATCGGGGGACACAGCGGGACACAGCAGGGGACACAGTGAGGAAACAGCGGGACACAGCGCGGACTCAGCGAGGACACAGCGGGGGACACAGCTGGGGACAAAGTGGGACACAGCGGGGACAGAGCGGGACAGAGCGGGACACAGCGCGACACAGTGAGGGACAGAGCGGGACACAGCGGGGTACACAGCGGGACACAGCGGGGACACAGCGGGGACACAGCGGGGACACAGCGGAACACATCGGGGACACAGCCGGACACAGCGGGGACACAACATTGGTCACAGCGGGACACAGCAGGGGACACAGCAGGACACAGCAAGGGACACAGCAGGGGACACAGCCGGACACAGTGGGGACACAGCTGGACACAGCTGGGGACACAGCGGGACACAGCGGGGGACAGAGCGGGATACAGCGGGCCACCGCGGGACAGAGCAGGACAAAGCTGGGCACAGCGGTGACACTGGGGGGACACAGCGGGACACAGCGAGGGACACAGCAGGGTCAAAGCAGGACACAGCGAGGGACAAAGCGAGGACACAGCGGGACACAGCGCGACATAGCGGGGTACAAAGCGATAGACAGCGGGTGACACAGCGAGGACACAGCGGGACATAGCGGGGACACAGAGGGGACACTGCGGGGCCACAGCGGGACACAGCGGGGGACACAGAGGGAAACAGAGGGACACAGCGAGGACAACGTGGGGCACACAGCAGGGGACGCAGCGGGGCACCACGGGACAAAGCAGGACAAAGCTGGACACAGCGGTGACACTTGGGGGACACAGCGGGACACAGCGGGGGACCCAGCGGGGACAAAGCAGGACACAGAGGGACACAGAGCGACACAGCGGGGTACAAAGAGGTAGACAGCAGGTGACAAAGCGAGGACACAGCGGCACATAGCGGGGACACAGAGGGGACACTGCGGGGACACAGTGGGACACAGCGATGGACACAGCGGGAAACAGCGGGACACAGGGGGGACACAGCGAGGACACAGTGGGAC
>NW_012287141.1:0-12983 GCF_000151885.1 Dipodomys ordii
ATACAGCGGGGATACAGCGTTACACAGCATGGTACACATCTGTGGACACAACGGGACACAGTGTGGGCACAGCGGGACACAGTGGGACACAGCGAGGACAAATTGTGAGACGTAGCGGGGGACAGAGCAGGAGACAGCGGGGTACACAGCGAGGACACAGCAGGACACAGCGGTACACAGCAGGGACAGAGCGGGACACAGCGGGACACAGCGGGTGACAAAGCGGGACACAGCGGGAGACCCAGGGAGGACACAGCGGGACACAGCGGGGAACACAGCGAGGACACAGCGGAGGACACAGCGGGGGACACTGCGGGACACAGCAGGGAACACAGCGAGGACAGAGCGGGACCCAGCGGGACACAGCGTCGATACAGCGGGGACACAGCATTACACAGCGTGGTACACAGCTGTGGACACAACGGAACACAGTGGCGGCACAGCGGGACACAGGGGAACACAGTGGGACACAGCGGGGACAAAGTGTGAGACACAGTGGGGGACAGAGCGGGAGACAGTGGGGGACACAGCGAGGACACAGCGGGACACAGAGGGGGACACACAGAGGACATATTGGGACACAGAGGGGACACATGGGGACTCAGCGGGGGACACAGCAGTACACAGCTGGACACAGAGGGACACAGCAGGGGGCACAGAGGTGTACACAGCACGACACAGCGGGGGACACAGAGAGGTACACAGCGGGACACAGCAGGGGACACAGCGGAACACAGCGGGGGACACAGCGGGACACAGCGGGACACAGCGGGAGACACAGAGGGGTACACAGCGGGACACAGCGGGAGACACAGAGGGGTACACAGCGGGACACAGCGGGGGACAGAGGGGGGACACAGCGGGACACAGCGGGGGACACAGCGAGGACACATTTGGACACAACGGGGACACAGTGGGACTCAGCGGGGGACACAGTAGTACACAGCGGGACACAGCGGAACACAGCAGGAGACACAGAGGGGTACAGAGCGGGACAAAGCAGGGGACACAGCGGGACACAGCGGGGGACACAGCGGGGGATAGCGGAGACAGAGTGGTGACACAGCGAGACAAAGCGGTGACACAGCATGACACAACGCAGTACACAACGGGACACAGCGGGCACAAAGCGGGGAAACAGGGGGACACATCGGGACACAGCAGGGACAGAGCGAGACACAGTCGGACACAGCGGGACACAGCGGGGGACACAGCGGGACACAGCGGGGGACAGATCGAGGACACAGCAGGCCACATCGGGGGATACAGCGAGGACACAGCGGGGGACACAGCGTGGAACACAGCGAGGACCCAGCGGGACCCAACGGGACACAGGGTCAATACAGCGGGGACACAGCATTACACAGCGTAGTACACAGCTGTGGACACAACGGGACACAGTGGGGGCACAGCGGGACACAGCGGGACACAGTGGGACACAGCGGGGAGAAAGCATGAGACACAGCGGGGGACAGAGCGGGAGACAGCGGTGGACACAGCGGACACAGCGGGGGACACAGCGAGATCACAGCGGTACCCAGTGGGACACAGCGTCGATACAGTGGGGACACAGCGGGACACAGTGGGGTACACAGCTGGGGACACAACGGGACACAGCAGGGGACACAGCGAGGACACAGCGGAACACAGCGTGGGACACAGCGAGTACACAGTGGGACACAGCGGGACACAGCGGGGACACAGCATGGACACAGCAGGGACACAGCCGGGGACACAGCCAAACACAACGGGACACAGCGGGGGGCACAGCAGGACACACCGGGGGACACAGAGGGGGACACAGCGGGACACAACAGGGAACACAGCGAGGACCCAGCGGGACCCAGCGGGTCACAGCGTCGATACAGCGGGGACACAGCGATACACAGCGGGTTACACAGCTGGGGACACATAGGGACACAGTGGGGGACACAGCGGGACACAGCAGAACACAGTGGGACACAGCGGGCACAAAGCATGAGACACAGCGGGGGACACAGCAGGAGAAAGCGGGGGACACAGCGGGACACAGCGGGGGACACAGCGGGACACAACAGGGAACACAGCGAGGACCCAGCGGGACCAAGCGGGACCCAGCGTCGATACAGCGGGGACACAGCATTACACAGCGCGTTACACAGCTGGGGACACAAAGGTTCACAGTGGGGGACATAGCGGGACACCACGGAACACAGCGGGACACAGCGGGAAACAGCGGTGACCCTGCGGAGACACAGCGGGACACAACGGGGGACACAGCGGGACACAGCGGGGGACACAGCGGAACACAGTGGGCGACAGAGCCTGGGACACAGCGAGACACAGCGGAGACAAAGCTGGACACAGCGGGGTGCACAGAGGGACACAGCAGGGACACAGCGGGGAGAATGCGGAACACAGCGTGTCACAGCAGGGACACAGCGGGACTCAGCGGGGGACACAGTGTGACACAGCAGGACACAGCGGGACACAGCTGGACACAGCGGGGACACAGCAGGGACACAGTGGGGGACAAAGCAGAACACAGCGGGACACAGTGGGGGACACAGCAGGACAGAGCGGGGGATACAGCGAGGACAAAGTGGGACACAGCGGGACACAGCGGGGGACATAGTGGGGAACACAGCGGGACACAGCGGGGGACACAGCGGGACACAGCGGTGGACACAGCGGGACACATCGGTGACAGAGCGGGACAGAGCGGGACACAGTCGGACACAGCAGGGGACACAGCGGGACACAAAGGGGGACACAGTGAGGACACAGCGGGACAAAGCGGGAAACAGCAGGGGACAAAGCGGGGGAAACAGCGGGACACAGCGGGGGACACAACGGGGGACACAGCAGGACACAGCAGGGGACAAAGTGAGGAAAGAGCGGGACACAGCGGGGACACAACAAGGACACAGCAGGGGACACAGCGGGACACAGCGGGACACAGCATGATACAGCAGGACACAGCGAGGGACAGAGCGGGACTCAGCGGGGGACACAGCAGAGGACAGAGCAAGGGAAACAGCGGGACACAGCGGGGAACACTGCGAGGACACAGCAGGACCCATCGGGACACAGCGTCGAAACAGCGACGACACAGGGGAACACAGCGGGGTACACAGGTGGGACACAATGGGACACAGTTGGGGACACAGCGGGACACAGCAGGACACAGCAAGACACTGGGGGACAGAGTGGGGGATAGAGCGGGACACACGGGGACACAGCGGGACACAGCGGGACACAGCAGAACACAGGGGGACAGAGCGAGGGATAGAGCTGGACACACGGGGACACAGCGGGGACAAAGCGGGACACAGCGGGGACACAGCGGGACACAGCAGGACAGAGAGGTCACAGCTGGGGACACAGCGAGGACACAGCGGGACACAACGGTACACAGCGGGACACAGCTGGACACAGTGTGACACAGCGGGACACAGCAGGACACAGCTGGACACAGCGGGGACACAGCGGGACACAGCGGGGACAAAGCGGGGAACACAGCAGAGGACAGAGCAGGGGACACAGCGGGACACAGCGGGGAACACATCGAGGACCCAGCGGGCCCCAGCGGGACACAGCGTCGAAACAGCGACGACACAGGGGGACACAGCGGGGTACACATCTGGGACCCATCGGGACACAGCGGGACAGAATGGGACAGAGCGTGGGATAGAGCGGGACACACAGGGACACAGCGGGACACAGCGGGACACAGCGATCACAGCGGGGGACACAGCGAGGACACAGCGGGACACAGTGGGGGACACTGAGGGACACAGCGCGACACAGCGGGGGACAAAGCGGTAGACAGCGGGTGACACAGCGAGGACACAGCTGGACATAGCAAGGACACAGAGGGGACACAGTGTGACACAGCGTGGGACAAAGCGGACACAGCAGGGGACACAGCGAGGACACAGCATTACACAGCAGGGACACAGATGGGACTCAGCGGGGGACACAGCGGGGGACAAAGCGGGACAACACTGGACACAGTGGGACACAACGGGACAAAGCGGGGACACTGCGGGCACCCAGCGGGACAAAGCAGGGGACATAGTGGGACAAAGCGGGACACAGTGGGGGATACAGCCGGACAAAGCGGGGGACAGAGCGGGGGATACTGCAGGACTCAGCGGGGACACAGCAGGACACAGCGGGACACATCGGGGAGAGAGCGGGACCAGCGTGACACAGTCGGACACAGCGGGACACAGCGGGGGACACAGCGGGGGACACAGCGGGACACAGCAGGGGACACAGTGAGGAAAGAGCGGGACACAGCGGGGACACAACGAGGACACAGCGGGGGACACAGCGGGGGCCACAGCGGGACACAGCGGGGACAGAGCGGGATACAGCGGGACACAGCGGGAAACAGCGAGGGACAGGGCGGGTCACAGCGGGGGACACAGCGAGGACACAGCGGGAAACTGCAGGATACACAGCGAGGACACAGGGGGACACAGCGGAACACAGCGGGACACAGCGGGGACACAGCTGGGGACACAGCGGTTCACAGCTGGGAATACAGCGGGACACAGCGGGGGACACAGCAATGACACAGGGGGACACAGTGGGGACACAGCGGGACTCAGCAGGGGACACAGCGTGACACAGCGGGACACAGCGAGACACAGCAGGACATAGCGGGGAACACAGCGGGACACAGCGGGGAAAACAGCAAGGACACAGCGAGACCCAGCGGGACACAGCGTCGATACAGCGAGAACATAGTGGGACACAGCGGGACACAGCGGGACACAGCGGGAGACACAGCGGGACACACAGCGGGACTCAGCACGACACAGCGCGACACAGCAGGGGACAAAGCGGTAGACAGCGGGTGACACAGCGAGGACACAGTGGGACATAGCGGGGACACAGCGGAACACAGAGGGGGACACAGCGAGGATACAGCGGGACCCAGTGGGACACAGCGTCGAAACAGCAACGACACAGGGGGACACAGTGGGGTACACAGCTGGGACACAACGGGACACAGTGGGGACACAGCGGGACACAGCCGGAAACAGGGGAACAGAGCGGGGGATAGAGCTGGACACACGGGGACACAGCGGGGACACAGCGGGACACAGCGGGCACACAGCGCGACAGAGCAGTCACAGCAGGGGACATAGCGAGGACACAGCGGGACACAGGGGGGGACACAGTGGGACACAGCGGGGGACACAGCGGGACACAGCAAGACACAGCGGCGTCACAGCAGTGGACAGAGCAGGACACAGCGGGGGACACAGCAGGGTAAACATAGGGACACAGTGGGGGACAGAGCGTGACACAGCAGGGACAAAGCTGGACACAGCGGGGTACACAGCGGGACACAGCGGGGACACAGCGGGGACACAGCGGAACACATCGGGGACACAGCCGGACTCAGCGGGGACACAACATTGGTCACAGCGGGACACAGCAGGGGACACAGCAGGACACAGCAGGGGACACAGAAGGGGACTCAGCGGAACACAGCGGGGGACACAGCGGGACACAGCGGGGGACACAGCGGGGGACACACTGCGAGGGACACAGTGAGACACAGCGTGGGAAACATCGGGGGACACAGCGGGACACAGCAGGGGACACAGTGAGGAAACAGCGGGACACAGCGGGGACTCAGCGAGGACACAGCGGGGGACACAGCTGGGGACAAAGTGGGACACAGCGGGGACAGAGCGGGACAGAGCGGGACACAGCGCGACACAGTGAGGGACAGAGCGGGACACAGCGGGGTACACAGCGGGACACAGCGGGGACACAGCGGGGACACAGCGGAACACATCGGGGACACAGCCGGACACAGTGGGGACACAACATTGGTCACAGCGGGACACAGCAGGGGACACAGCAGGACACAGCAAGGGACACAGCAGGGGACACAGCCGGACACAGTGGGGACACAGCTGGACACAGCTGGGGACACAGCGGGACACAGCGGGGGACAGAGCGGGATACAGCGGGCCACCGCGGGACAGAGCAGGACAAAGCTGGGCACAGCGGTGACACTGGGGGGACACAGCGGGACACAGCGAGGGACACAGCGGGGTCAAAGCAGGACACAGCGAGGGACACAGCGAGGACACAGCGGGACACAGCGCGACATAGCGGGGTACAAAGCGATAGACAGCGGGTGACACAGCGAGGACACAGCGGGACATAGCGGGGACACAGAGGGGACACTGCGGGGCCACAGCGGGACACAGCGGGGGACACAGAGGGAAACAGAGGGACACAGCGAGGACAACGTGGGGCACACAGCAGAGGACGCAGCGGGGCACCACGGGACAAAGCAGGACAAAGCTGGACACAGCGGTGACACTTGGGGCACACAGCGGGACACAGCGGGGGACCCAGCGGGGACAAAGCAGGACACAGCGGGACACAGCGCGACACAGCGGGGTACAAAGAGGTAGACAGCAGGTGACAAAGCGAGGACACAGCGGCACATAGCGGGGACACAGAGGGGACACTGCGGGGACACAGTGGGACACAGCGATGGACACAGCAGGAAACAGCGGGACACAGGGGGGACACAGCGAGGACACAGTGGGACACAGCGTGCGACAAAGCAGAAGACAGCGGGGGACACAGCAAGGACACAGCGGGACACAGCAGGGACACAGATGGAACTCAGCGGGGGACACAGCGGGGGACAAAGCGGACACCACGGGAAACAGTGGGACAGAGCAGGACAAAGCGAGGACACTGCGGGCACACAGCGGGACAAAGCGGGGGACACAGCGGGACACAGCGGTACACAGTGGGGGATACAGCCGGACAAAGCGGGGGACACTGCAGGACTCAGCGGGGACACAGCGGGACACAGCGGGACACAACGGGGGACACAGTGAGGACACAGCGGGACAGAACGAGGGATACAGAGAGGACACAGCGGGACACAGCGGGACTCAGGGGGGGACACAGCGGGGAAAACAGCGAGACACAACAGGGGACACAGCGGGGGACACAGCATTACACAGCGGGGGACACAGCAGGGGACACAGCGGAACACAGTGAGGACAAAGCGGGGGACACAGTTGGGGACACAGCGAGACACAGCGGGGACAGAGCGGGACACAGCGGGACACAGCGGGACACAGCAAAGGACAGAGCGGGACACAGCGGGGGACACAGCGAGGACACAGCGGGGCACTGCAGGATAAACAGAGAGGACACAGGGGGAGACAGTGGAACACTGCGGGACACAGTGGGGACACAGCTGGGGACACAGAGGGACACAGCGGGGGATGCAGCGGGACACAGCGGCGGACACAGGGGCGACAAAACGGGACACAGCGGGGGACACAGCAAGGACACAGCGGGACACAGCGGGGACACAGCGGGACACCATGGGACACAGTGGGACACAGCGAGGACACAGCGGGTGACACAGGGGGACACACCGGGACACAGCGGAGACACAGGGGGGACACAGCAGGGGACACAGCGAGACACAGCAGGGACAGAGTGGGGGACACAGCGGGGGACACAGCGGTACACAGCGGGACACAGCGGGGTACACAGCTGGGGACACAACGGGACACAGCGGGACACAGCGGGACACAGTGGGGGACAGAGCGGGACACAGCGGGGCACGGTGGGGACAAAGCGGGAGACACAGCAGGGAACAGAGCAGGACACAGCGGGGGAACCAGCGAGGACACAGCGGGACACAGCGGGGACAAGCCGGGACTCAGCGGGGGACATAGCGGGGGACAAACGGGACACCACGGAACACAGCGGGACACAGAGGGACACAACGGGGACAAAGCGGGACTCAGCGGGGAACACAGCAGGGGACAAAGCGGGACACCACGGGACACAGTGTGACACATCGCGCCACAGCGGCGATACTGCGGGGACACAGCGGGACAAAGTGGGGGACACAGTGGGACACAGCGGGTGACACAGCAGGGGACAGCGGGGGACAGATAGTGGACACAACGGAACACAGCGGTGACACAGCTGGACACAGCGGGGTACACAGCGGGACACAGCGGGGACACATCGAGGACACAGCGGGACACAGCGGGGGACACAGCGACGACACAGCGGGACACAGCGGGGGACAGAGCGGGACACAGCGGGACACAGCGGGGACACAGCGGGACTCAGCGCGGGACACAGCGGGACACAGCGGGACACAGCGGAAAACAGCAGGGACACAGCAGGGGACACAGTGGGACAGAGCAGGAGACACAGCAGGGGACACAGAGGGACACAGCGGGACACAGCGGGGGACAAAGGGGGCACAGCAGGGACAAAGCGGGAGACACAGCGGGGAACAGAGCAGGACACAGCGGGGTACACAGCGAGGACACAGTGGGACACAGTGAGGACACAGCGGGACACAGCCGGGGACACAGCGGGACACAACGGGGAACACAGCGGAGGACACAGCGGACACAGCGGCACACAGCGAGGGACACAGCGGTGACACAGTGGGACACAGCGTGGGATATAGCGAGGACACAGCGGGACACAGCGGGACACAGCGTGGGACAAAGCGGGAGACAGCGGGGGACACAGCGAGGACACAGCGGGTCACAACGGGGACACAGCGGGACACAGCGGGGGACACAGCGACGACACAGCAGGACACAGCGGGGGACACAGCGGGGGACACAGCGGAACTCAGGGGGGGACACAGGGGGGACACAACGGGGCACAGCGGGGACAAAGCGGGAGACACAACGGGGAACAGAGCAGGACACAGCGGGGTACACAGCGAGGACACAGTGGGACACAGCGAGGACACAGCGGGACACAGCCGGGGACACAGCGGGACACAACGGGGAACACAGCGGGGGACACAGCGGGACACAGCGGCACACAGCGAGGGACACAGCGGTGACACAGTGGAACACAGCGTGGGATACAGCGAGGACACAGCGGGACACAGCGGGGGACACAGCGACGACACAACAGGACACAACGGGGGACACAGCGGGGGACACAGCAGAACTCAGCGGGGGACAAATGGGGGACACAGCGGGGCACAGCTGGGACAAAGCGGGAGACACAGAACGGGGAACAGAGCAGGACACAGCGGGGGACACAGCGAGGACACAACGGGACACAGCGGGGACAAAGCGGGCATAGAGCGGGCAACAGCGGGGTCACAGCAGGACGCAGCAGAGAACAGAGCGGGGGACACACCGGGACCCAACGGGGACAAAGTGGGACTCAGCGGGGGACACAGCAGGGGACAAAGCGGAACACCACGGGCCACAGTGTGACACAGCGGGACACAGCGGGGACACAGCGGGGACTCAGCGGGGGACACAGCAGGGGACAAACGGGACACCACGGAACACAGCGGGACACAGCGGACACAGCGGGGACAATGCGGGCATACAGCGGGCAACAGCGGGGGCACAGCAGGACACAGCAGGGGACAGAGCGGGGGACACACCGGGACACAACGGGCACAAAGTGGGACTCAGCGGGGGACACATCAGGGGACAAAGCAGAACACCACGTGACACAGTGTGACACAGCGGGACACAGCGGGGACACTGCGGGGACACAGCGGGACAAAGCGTGGGACACAGGGAGACACAATGGGACATAGCGGAGGACACAGCAGGGGACAGCGGAGAACAGAGAGGGGACACAGCGGGACACAGGGGTGACACAGCTGGACACAGAGGGGTACACAGCGGGACACAGCGGGCACACAGCGGGGACACAGCGGGACACAGTGGGGACAGAGCGGTGGACACAGCAGTGGACATAGCGAGGGACACATAGGGGAAACAGCGGGACACAGCGGGAGACACAGCGAAGACACATTGGGACACAGCGGGGACACAGCGGGACTCAGCGGGGGACACAGCAGTACACAGCAGGACACAGCGGGACACAGCGGGGGACACAGTGGGACAGAGCAGGGTACACAGCAGGGGACACAGAGGGACCCAGCGGGACACAGCGGGGGACACGGGGAGACACAGCGGGACACAGCGGGGGACACAGCGAGGACACATTGGGACACAACGGGGACACAACAGGACTCAGCGGGGGACACAGCAGTACACAGCGAGACACAGCGGGACACAGGGGGCACAGCATGGACACAGCAGGGGACACAGCGGGACACAGCGGGACACAGCGGGGGACAAAGCAGGACACAGTGGGGGACACAGCGAGGACACTGCGGGACACTGCGGGAGACACAGCGAGGACACAGCGTGACACAACGGAACACAGCGGGACACAGCGGGACACAGAGAGGGACACAGCGGGACACAGAGGGGGACACAGGGGGACAAAGTGGGACACAGCGGGGGACACAGCGATGACAAACCGGGACACAGTGGGGACACAGCGGGACTCAACACGGTCACAGGGGGACACAGCGGGACACAGCGGGACAGAGCGGGGACACAGCAGGGACACAGCGGGGGACAAAGCAGGACACAGCGGGACAGAGCGGGGACACAGCAGGGACACAGCGGGGGACAAAGCAGGACACAGTGGGGGACACAGCGAGGACACTGCGGGACACTGCGGGAGACACAGCGAGCACACAGCGTGACACAGCGGAACACAGCGGGACACAGCAGTACACAGCGGGACACAGCGGGACACAGAGGGGGACACAGCGGGACACAGAGGGGGACACGGGGGGACAAAGCAGGACACAGCGGGGGACACAGCGATGACAAACCGGGACACAATGGGGACACAGCGGGAATCAACACGGTCACAGTGGGACACAGCGGGACACAGCGCGACAGAGCGGGGACACAGCAGGGACACAGCGAGGACACAGCGGGACACATCTGGGACACAACGGAGACCAGCGGGGGACACAGCGGGATAAAGCGGGACAGAGCGGGGACACAGCAGGGACACAGCGGGGACACAGTGGGACAGAGCAGGGGACACAGCAGGGGACACAGAGGGACAGAGCGGGACACAGCAGGGGACACAGGGGGGACACAGCGGGACACAGCGGGGGACACAGAGAGGACACATTGGGACACAGCGGGGACACAGCGGGACTCAGCGGGGGACACAGCAGTACACAGTGGGACACAGCGGGGCACAGCAGGGACACAGCGGGGGACACAGCGGGACACAGCGAGGGACACAGCGGGAAACAGTGTGGAACACAGAGAGTACACAGCGGGACCCAGCGGGACACAGCGTCGATACAGCGGGGACACAGTGGGACACAGCGGGGACATAGCTGGGGACACAACGGGACACAGTGGGGGACATAGCGGGACACAGCGGGACACAGCGCGTCACAGCCGGGACAAAGCGGGGACTCAGCGAGGGACACAGCAGGGGACAAACGGGACACCACAGAATACAGCGGGATACAGCGGGACACACGGGGGACACACCAGGACACAGCGGGACACAGCGGGACACAGCGTGGGACAGAGGGGAGGACAAAACGGGACACCACGGGACACAGTGTGTCACATCGGGACACAGCGGTGACACTGCGGGGACACAGAGGGACAATGTGGGGACACAGCAGGACACAGCGGGACACAGCGGGACACAGTGGGGACAGAGCGGTGGACACAGCAGTACACAACGGGACAAGGCGGGGGACACAGCGAGGACGCATTGGGACACAGAGGGGAAACAGCGGGACTCAGCAGGGGACACAGCAGTACACAGCGGGACACAGTGGGACACAGCGGGGGACACAGTGGGACACAGCGGGGGACACAGCGGGGACACATTGGGACACAGCGGGGGACACAGTGGACCACAACGGGACACAGCAGGGACACAGCAGGGGACACAGCGGGACACACAGGGGGACACAGCGGGACACAGCGGGGGACACGGGGGGACAAAGCGCGACACAGCGGGGGCACAGCGGGACTCAGCAGGGGACACAGCAGTACACAGCGGGACACAGTGGGACACAGTGGGGGACACAGCGAGGACACTGCGGTACACTGCGGGAGACACAGCGAGGACACAGCGTGACACAGTGGACCAAAACGGGACACAGCAGTTACACAGCAGGGGACACAGCGGGACACAGAGGGGGACACAGCGGGACACAGCGGGGGACACGGGGGGACAAAGCGGGACACAGCGGGGGACACAGCGATGACAATGCGGGACACAGCGGGGACACAGCGGGATTCAACACGGTCACAGCGGGACACAGCGGGACACAGCGGAACACAGCGGGAAGACAGCAGGGGACACAGCGGGACACAGAGGGGGACACAGGGGGGACAAAGAGGGACACAGCAGGGGACACAGCGGGACACATCTGGGACACAGCGGGAATCAGCGGGGGACACAGCGGGACACAGCGGGACAGAGCGGGGACACAGCAGGGGCACAGCGGGGGACACAGTGGGACAGAGCAGGGGACAGAGCAGGGGACACAGAGGGACAGAGCGGGACACAGCGGGGGATATAGGGGGACACAGCGGGACACAGCGGGGGACACAGAGAGGACACATTGGGACACAGCGGGGACACAGC
This sequence comes from Dipodomys ordii, assembly GCF_000151885.1. Lineage (NCBI taxonomy): Eukaryota > Metazoa > Chordata > Mammalia > Rodentia > Heteromyidae > Dipodomys > Dipodomys ordii. The sequence goes on from NW_012287141.1 coordinate 12,493, forward strand.
GGGACTCAGCGGGGGACACAGCAGTACACAGTGGGACACAGCGGGGCACAGCAGGGACACAGCGGGGGACACAGTGGGACACATCGAGGGACACAGCGGGGGACACAGCGGGACACAGTGTGTAACACCGAGAGTACACAGCGGGACCCAGCGAGACACAGCGTCGATACAGCGGGGACACAGCGGGACACAGCGGGGTACATAGCTGGGGACACAACGGGACACAGTGGGGGACATAGCGGGACACAGCGGGACAGAGCGGGACACAGCGGGACACAGCGGGACACAGCAGGGACACAGCTAGGGACACAGCAGGGGACACAGAGGGACACAGCTGGGGACACAGCAGGACACAGCAGAGGACACAGGGAGGACATAGCGGGACACAGCGGGGGACACAGAGGGACACAGCGGGCACACAGCGTGGACACAGCGGGACAAATCGGGACACAGTGGGGACAGAGCAGTGGACACAGCAGTGAACACAGCGG
>NW_012287142.1:0-1018 GCF_000151885.1 Dipodomys ordii
GTATCAAGTACACTCACAAATTATCTACCTGTACTTCATTGGCTAAGATGGCGTCCGGTTGATAGAGCTTTCGTCAACTTTTGGAGTGTAGCGCGGTCCTAATCTGGAAGCCTTGGGCAGCAGGAGGCCCCCTTGGATCGGGGAATCGAGGGGCGGCGGGGCCTCGGGCTCACTTGGCGCGGGGCGGCGCAGGCTATCTTCTGGCACTCGGCCCCACAGCCTGCTTGGGTAAGTGAAGTCACGCATCGGGAACGTGCTAGGAAGCGGCAAAATCCCATCCCCGGGAAGGGGCCGGGGTACGTTCGAGGACCGCCTCCGGGCCGTGCGGCCCCGCTCCGCCCCCGACGCCCGACCCGCTGGGAAGCTCGGGAGTCCCGGAGCCCGCGGGAGCAGCGAGCGCACGGCCCCTTTAAGAGGCGCCGTCGGAGCCAGGTCCTGACGTCACGGGAGGGCGGAGGGTGGCGTCCGCGCGCGGCGGCCGAGGGCGGAGGTCTGACTGACAGGAGCGCGGCCCTGGAGCGGCCCCTCCCGGCCTCAGGCCCCGCCCCTCCAGCAGGCCCCGCCCCGCCTGGGCTCGGCCTCTGCCCGCAGGCCCCGCCCTCCAACAGGCCGGCTCGAGCCGGTGGAGCCAGCCGCGCAGTCGGCTCCGCGCAAGCACGGCCCCGCCCCGCCCCGCCCCGCCCCGCCCCTCCCCCCAGTCCCCGCCCCTTCCAGCCTGGGCCCCGGCCCCGGCCTCAGCGCAGCCCTGGGGCCCCGCCCTTCCCCGGAGCCCCGCCCCGAGGCCCGCCCCCGAGGGGCGGGGCCTGCCGGAGCCCGAGTCGGCGGCGGCTGCTGTGGGAACTTTCCCGGCGGGTCTAATGGCTGCGCGCGGGCCGCTGTGAGGCGCGGCGGCGAGCCGGCGCGGCCCTGGGGCCCCGCCCTTCCCCGGAGCCCCGCCCTGAGCCCCGGCCAGGCCCGGCCCGACCCGCCGAGCCCGCGATGCGGTGGCTGCTGAGGGAACTTCCCCGGCGGGTCTAAT
>NW_012287143.1:0-17015 GCF_000151885.1 Dipodomys ordii
GCTGTGTCCTGCTGTGTCCCGCTGTGTCCCGCTGGGTCCCCAGCTGTGTACCCCGCTGTGTCCCGCTGTGTCCCCGCTGTATCGACGCTGTGTCCCGCTTGGTCCCGCTGTGTCCTCGCAGTGTTCCCCGCTGTGTCCCGCTGTTTACCCCTCTGTGTCACCCGCTGTGTCCCGCTGTGTCCCGCTGTGTACTGCTGTGTCCCCCGCTGAGTCCCGCTGTGTCCCCGTTGTGTCCCAATGTGTCCTCGCTGTGTCCCGCGCTGGGTCCGGCTGTGTCCCCCCTGTATCCCCCGCTGTGTCCCGCTGTGTCCCGCTGTGTTTCCTGCTGTGTCCTCTGCTCTGTCCCACTGTGTCCCCCTCTGTGTCCTGCTGTGTCCCGCTGTGTCCCCCCTGTGTCCCCTGCTGTGTCCCGCTGTGTCCACACTGTGTTCCCCGTGTGTCCCGCTGTGTACCCCGCTGTGACCTGCTGTGTCGCGCTGTGTCCCGCTCTTTCTCCGCTGTGTCCCCGCTGTGTGCCCAGTGTGTCCCGCTGTGTACCCCGCTGTGTCTAGCTGTGTCACTGCTGTGTCCCGCTGTGTACTGCTGTGTCCTCCGCTGAGTCCCGCTGTGTACCCGCTGTGTCCCAATGTGTCCTCGCTGTATCCCCCCCTGTGTCCAGCTGTGTCCCCCTGTGTCTCCCGCTCTGTCCAGCTGAGTCCCTCTGTGTCCCCTACTGTGTCCCCCGCTCTGTCCCACTGTGTCCCCCTCTGTGTCCCGCTGTGTCCCGCTGTGTACTGCAGTGTCCCCCGCTGAGTCCCGCTGTGTCCCCGCTGTGTCCCAATGTGTTTTCCCTGTGTCCCCCGCTGTGTCCAACTCTGTCCCCCGCTGTGTCCCGCTGTGTCAACTGCTGTGTCCACATTGTGTCCCGCTGTTTCCCTCGCTGTGTCCCCGCTGTGTCCCGCTGTGTCCTCACTGTGTCACCCGTGTGTCCCGCTGTGTACCCCGCTGTGTCCCTCTGTGTCCCGCTCTGTCCCTACTGTGTACCGATGTGTCCCGCTGTGTCCCAGCTGTGTGCCCGCTGTGTCCTGCTGTGTACCCCACTGTGTCCAGCGGTGTCACCGCTGTGTCCCGCTCTGTCATTTCTCTGTCCCCCGCTGTCACCTGCTCTGTCCCCCGCTGTGTCCCGCTGTGTCCCACTATGTCCCCTGCTTTGTCCCGCTGTTTCCCCACAGTGTCCCCGCTGTGTCCTGTTGTGTCACATTGTGTCCCGTGGTGTTCCACTTTGTCCCCTCCTGTGTCCCCCACTGAATGCCGCTTTGTCCCCGTTGTGTCCCGCTGTGTCCCCCGCTCTGTCCCCTGCTGTGTTCCGCTGTGTCCACCTCTGTGTCCCGCTGTGTCCTGCTGTGTCCCCCGCTGTGTCCCCCTGTATTCCTCTGTATTCCGTGGTGTCCCGTTTGTCACCCGCTGTGTCCCCTGCTGAGTCCCCGCTTTGTCCCCGCTGTGACCCCCTGTGTCCCGCTGTGTCCCGCTGTGTCCCGCTATGGCCCCCACTGTGTCCCGTTGTGTCCCCAGCTATGTACCCCGCTGTGTCCCCGCTGTATCGACGCTGTGACCCGCTGGGTCCCGCTGTGTACTGCTGTGTCCCACGCTGAATCCCGCTGTGTCCCCACTTTGTCCCAATGTGTCCTCACTGTGTCCCCCGCTGTGTCCCGCTCTGCCAACCCTGTCTCCCCCGCTGTGTCCTGCTCTGTCCCTCTGTTTCCCCTGCTGTGTCCCCTGCTCTGTCCCACTGTGTCCCCCGCTGTGTCCCTGCTGTGTCCCCGCTCTGTCCCACTGTGTCCCGCTGTGTCTCCCGCTGATTCCCGCTGTGTCCCAGATGTGTCCCGCTGAGTCCTCGCTGTGTCCCCTGCTGTGTCCCGCTTTGTTCCCCCTGTGTCGCCCTCTGTGTCCCGCTGTGTCCCCCACTGTGTCCCGCTGTGTCCCCTGCTGTGTCCCCGAGGTGTCCCGCTGTGTCCCGCTGTGTCCCGCTGTGACCGTGTTGAGTCCCGCTGTGTCCCCGCTGTGTCCCGCTTTGTCATCGCTGTGTCCCCGCTGTGTCCCGCATTGTCCCCCCGTGTCCCCCACTGTGTCCCGCTTGTCCCCCTCTGTGTCCCGCTGTGTCCCCTGCTGTGTCCCAACTGTGTCCTGCTGTGTTCCGCTGTGTCACGCTGTGTCCTCGCTGTGTCTCCCGCAGTGTCCCGCAGTGTCCCCCCTGTGTCCCCCGCTGTGTCCCGCTGGGTCCCTCTGTGTCCCCTGCTGTGTACCCTGCTCTGTCCCACTGTGTCCCCCGCTGTGTCCCGCTGTGTCCCGCTGTGTAATGCTGTGTCCTGCTGTGTCCCCCATTGAGTCCAGCTGTGTCCCCTCTGTGTCCCAATTTGTCCTCGCTGTGTCCCCCGCTGTGTCCCGCTGGGTCCCTCTGTGTCCCCTGCTGTGTCCCCCGCTGTGTCCTGCTGTGTCGTCGTTGTGTCCCCCGCTGTGTCCCGCTGTGTCCCTGCTGTTACCCGCTGTGTCCTCGCTGTGTCCCCCGCTGTCTCCCGCGTTGTCCCACGCTGTGACCCGCTGTGTCCTCGCTGTGTCCCACGCTTTGTACCACTGTGTCACCACTGTGTCCCCTGCTGTGTGCCGCTGTGTTCCGCTGTGTCCCCCGCTGTGTTCCCCGTTGTGTCCCGCTGTGTCCTCGCTGTGTCCCGCTGTGTCCTCGCTGTGTCCCCGCTGTGTCCTGCTCTGTTCCCCGCTGTGTCTCCCGCTTTGTCCCCGCTGTGCCCCGCTGTGTCCCGCTGAGTCCCAGTGTGTCCCGCTATGTCCCCCACTGTGTCCCCTTGTGTCCCCAGCTGTGTACCCCGCTGTGTCCTGCTGTGTCCCCGCTGTATCGACGCTGTGTCCCGCTTGGTCCCGCTGTGTCCTCTCAGTTTACCCCGCTGTGTCCCACTGTGTCCCCCGCTGTGTCCCTCGCTGTGTTCCGCTGTGTCCCCCACTGTGTCCCGCTGTGTCCTCCCTGTGTCCCCTGCTGTGTCCTGCTATGTCCCTCGGTGTGTCCCACTGTGTCCCCTGCTGTGTCCCTCGCTGTGTCCCTGCTGTGCCCCGCTGTGTCCCGCTGTGTCGCGCTGTGTCCCTCTGTGTCCCCTGCTGTGTCCCTGCTGTGTCCCACTGTGTCCCCTGCTGTGTCCCTGCTGTTTCCGCGCTGTGTGCCCGCTGTGTCCCGCTTTGTACCCCGCTGTGTCCAGCGGTGTCACCGCTATGTTCCATTCTGTCCACTCTCTGTCCCCCGCTATACCCTGCTGTGTCCCCCGCTATGTCCCGCTGTGTCCCCCACTTTGTCCCGCTGTGTCCCCGCAGTATCGCCGCTTTGGCGCGATGTGTCACACTGTGTCCCGTGGTGTTCCGCTTTGTCCCCTGCTGTGTTCCCCGCTGAGTCCCGCTTTGTCCCCGTTGTGTCCCGCTGTATCCCGCTGTGTTCCGTGGTGTCCCGTTTGTCCCCCGCTGTGTCCCCCGCTGAGTCCCCGCTGTGTCCCCGCTGTGTCCCGCTGTGTCCTTGCTGTGTCCCCCGCTGTGTCCTGCTTTGTTCCCTGCTGTGTCTCCCGCTTTGTCCCCGCTGTGTCCCGCTGTGTCCCGCTGTGTCCCGTTGTGTCCCGCTATGTCCCCCACTGTGTCCCGTTGTGTCCCCAGCTGTGTACCCCGCTGTGTCCCCGCTCTATCGACGCTGTGTCCCTCGCTGTGTCCCGCTGTGTCCCCCGCTTTGCCCCGCTGTGTCCTCCCTGTCTCCCCCGCTGTGTCCCACTGTGTCCCCGGCTGTGTCCCGCTGTGTCCCCTGCTGTGTCACTGCTATGTCCCGCTGTGTTCCACTGTGTCCCGCTGTGTCCTTGCTGTGTCTCCCACAGTGTCCCGCCGTGTCCTCGCTGTGTCCTGCTTTGTCCACTGCTGTGTCCCGCTGTGTACCCCTCTGTGTCACCTGCTCTGTCCCTGCTGTGACCCGCTGTGTCCCGCTGTGTACTTCTATGTCCCGCGCTGAGTCCCGCTGTGTCCCCGTTGTGTCCCAATGTGTCTTCGCTGTGTCCCCCCTGTGTCCCGCTGTGTCCCCCCTGTGTCCATCGCTGTGTCCCGCTGTGTCCCTCTGTGTCTCCTGCTGTGTCCCCTGCTCTGTCCCTCTGTGTCCACCACTGTGTCCCTGCTGTGTCCCCGCTGTGTCCCGCTGTGTCCCGCTGTGTCCCCCGCTGTGTCCCGCTTTGTCCCCCCTGTGACCCCACTGTGTCCCGCTGTGCTGTGTCCCCAGCTGTGTCCCCCGCTGTGTCCCGCTGTGTCCCCCTCTGTGTCCCGCTGTGTCCCCTGCTGTGTCCCTGCTGTGTCCCTCTGTGTTCCGCTGTGTCCCGCTGTGTACCCCTCTGTGTCCCCCGCTGTTTCCCGCTGTGTCCCCATGTGTACTGCTGTGTCCCCCGCTTAGGCCCGCTGTGTCCACACTATGTCCAAATGTGTACTCGCTGTTTCCCCCGCTGTGTCCCGCTGTGTCCCCCCTGTGTCCCCCGCTGTGTCCTGCTGTGTCCTCAATGTGTCCCCCGCTGTGTCCCGTTGTGTCCCCAGCTGGGTACCCCGCTGTGTCCCACTGTGTCCTCGCTGTATCGACGCTGTGTCCCGCTGTGTCCTTGCTATGTTCCCCGCTGTGTCCCGCTGTGTCCCCCGCTGTTTCCCCTCTGTGTCCCTCTATGTACCCCGCTGTGTATAGCTTTGTCTCTGATGTGTCTCGCTGTGTCTCACACTCTGTCCCCCGCTGTGTCCCGCTGTGTCCCCCACTCTGTCCCGCTGTGTCCCGCTGTGTCCCCGCAGGGTCACTGCTGTTTCGCGCTGTGTCCCGCTGTGTCAGTGGTGTCCCGCTTTGTCCCCCGCTGTGTCCCCAGCTGAGTCCCCGCTGTGTCCCCGCTGTGTCCCTCTGTGTCCTCGCTGTGTCCCCCACTGTCTCCCGCTCTGTCCCCCGCTGTGTCTCACGCTTTATCCCGTCTGTGTCCCACTCTGTCCTGCTGTGTCCCGCTGTGTCCACCACTATGTCCCTTTGTGTCCCCAGCTGTGTAACCCGCTGTGTAACGCTGTGAATCCCGCCGTATCAAGGCTGTGTCCCTCTGGGTCCCGCTGTGTCCTTGCTCTGTTATTCGTGGTGTCCCCCTCAGTCCCCTACTGTGTCCCCTGCTCTGTCCTACTGTGTCCCCCGCTGTGTCCCGTTTTGTCCCGCTGTGTCCCCCACTGTGTCCCTGCTGTGTCCCTGCTGTGTCCCAGCTGTGTCACGCTGTGTCCCGTTGTGTCCCGCTGTAACCCTGCTGAGTCCCCCTGTGTCCCCACTGCGTCCTGTTTTGTCGTCGCTCTGTCCTCCGCTGTGTCCCACTGTGTCCTCTGCTGTGTCCCGCTGTGTCACTCTGTGTCCCGCTGTATCCCGCTGTGACCCCGCTGAGTCCCCGCTGTGTCCCCTGCTGTCTCCCACTCTGTCCCCCGCTGTGTCTCACGCTTTGTCCCCGCTGTGTCCCACTGTGTCCCGCTGTGTCCCGCTGTGCCCACACTCTGTCCTGTTGTGTCCACAGCTGTGTACCACGCTGTGTAACGCTGTGTCCCGGCTGTATCTACGCTGTTCCTTGCTGTGTCCCGCTGTGTCCCCCGCTGTGTCCCCCGCTGTGTCCCAATGTGTCCTCACTGTGTCCCCCTCTGTGTCCCGCTGTGTCCCTCGCTATGTCCCGCTGTGTCCAGCTGTGTCCCGCTCTGTCCCCGCTTTGTGCCCGCTGTGTCCCGCTGTGTACTCCGTTGTGTCCAGCTGTGTCACCGCTGTGTCCCGCTGTGTCCTCTCTTTGTCTCCACTGTCCTCGCTGTGTCCCCCGCTGTGTCCCGCTGTGGCCCGCTGTGTCCCCCGCTTTGTCCCACTGTGTCGACGCAGTGTTCCCTCTGTGTCCTGCCGTGTCACACTGTGTCCCATGGTGTCCCGCTTTTTCCCCTGCTGTTTCCCCCGCTGAGTCCCCTTTGTGTCCCCACTGTGTCCCGCTGTGTCCCGCTGTGTCCTAGCTTTGTCCCCCGCTGTGTCCCGCTGTGTCCCGCTGTGTCCTCGCTGTGTCCCCCGCTGTCTCCCGCTCTGTCCCCCGCTGTGTCTCACGCTTTATCCCTTCTGTGTCCCACTCTGTCCCGCTGTGTCCCGCTGTGCCCACACTGTGTCCCGTTGTGTCCACAACTGTGTATCCCGCTGTGACCCCGCTGAGTCCCCGCTGTGTCCCCGCTGTGTCCCCCGCTGTCTCCCACTCTGTCCTCCGCTGTGTCTCACTCTTTGTCCCCGCTGTGTCCCACTGTGTCCTGCTGTGTCCCGCTGTGCCCACACTGTGTCCCGTTGTGTCCACAGCTGTGTACCACGCTGTGTAACGCTGTGTCCCCGCTGTATCTACGCTGTTTCTCGCTGTGTCCCGCTTTGTCCCCCGCTGTGTCTCCCGCTGTGTCCTCGCTGTGTCCCCAGCTGTGTCCCACTTTGTCCTAGCTGGGTCCCCCGCTGGGTCCCGCTGTGTCCCCCGCTGTGTCCCACTGTGTTCCGCTGTGTCCCGTTCTGTCCCTGCTGTGTACCGCTGTGTCCCGCTGTGTCCCCCTGTGTGCGCGCTGTGTCCTGCTATGTACTCCGTTGTGTCCAGCTGTTTCACCGCTGTGTCCCCCGCTTTGTCCCGCTGTGTCCCGCTGTGTCCTCGGTGCCTCCCCCGCTGTGTCCCGCTGTGTCCCCCGCTGTCTCCCGCTCTGTCCCTCGCTGTGTCTCACGATTTGTCCTTGCTTTGTCCCACTGTGTCCCGCTGTGTCCCGCTGTGTCCCCACTGTGTCCCGTGGTGTCCACAGCTGTGTAACACGCTGTGTAATGCTGTGTACCCGCTGTATCGACGCTGTGTCCCGCTGGGTCCCGCTGTGTCCTCGCTGTGTTCCCCGCTGTGTCCCGCTGTGTACCCCTCTGTGTCCCCTGCTGTGTCCCGCATTGTCCCGCTGTGTACTGCTGTGTCGCCTGCTGAGTCCCGCTGTGTCCCCGCTGTGTCCCAATGTGTCCTCGCTGTGTCCCCCGCTGTGTCCCACTGTGTCCCAACTGTGTCCCCCGCTGTGTCCCTCTGTGTCCCCCGCTTTGTCACCGCTGTGTCCCGTTTTGTCCTCGCTGTGTCCCCCTCTGTCTCCCGCTCTGTCCCCCGCTGTGTCTCACGCTTTCTCCCCGCTGTGTCCAAATGTATCCCGCTGTGTCCCGCTGTGCCCCCACTGTGTCCCGTTGTGTCCACAGCTGTGTACCACGCTGTGTAACGCTGTGTCCCCGCTGTATCGACGCTGTGTCCCGCTGGGTCCCGCTGTGTCCTCGCAGTGTTCCCCGCTGTGTCCCGCTGTGTCCCCTGCTGTGTCCCCCGCTGTGTCCTCTCTGTGTCCCCCAATATATCCCGCTGTGTCCTCGATGGTTCCCCCGCTGTGTCCAGCTGTGTCACACTGTGTCCCATGGTGTCCTGCTGTGTCTTTGCTGTGTCCCCCGCTGTCCCCCACTTTGTCCCTTGCTGTGTCCCGCTGTGTCCCGCTGTTTCCTCGCTGTGTCCCCCGCTGTGTCCCGCTGTGTCCTTGCTGTGTCCCCCCTTCTGTTTCACTGTTTCCTCGGTGTGTCCCACCCTGTGTGCCGTTGTGTCCCCAGCTGTGTACCCCGTTGTGTCCCAGTGTGTCCCCGCTGTATCAACGCTGTGTCCCGCTGTGTCCCGCTGTGTCCTCGCTGTGTACCGCTCTGTACCCCTCTGTGTCCCCCGCTGTGTCCCGCTGTGTACTATGTGTCCCCCACTGAGTCCCGCTGTGTCCACCCTGTGTCCCCCGCTTTGTCTCTGTTTGTCCCGCTGTGTCCTCGCTGTGTTCCCTGTTGTGTCCCTCTGTGTCCCGCTGTGTCCCCCGCTTTGTGCCCGCTGTGTCCCGCTGTGTACTCTGTTGTGTCCAGCTGTGTCCCGCTGTGTCCCTCGCTGTGTCCCGCTGTGTCCCATTGTGTCCCGCTCTGTCCCTTCTGTGTCCTCGCTGTGTACTCCTTTGTGTCAGGCTGTGTCAACGCTGCGTCTCGCTTTGTCACCTCTCTGTCTCCGCTGTCCCCCGCTGTGTCCCGCTGTGTCCCGCTGTGTCCCCCGCTTTGTCCCGCTGTGTCCCCGCAGTGTCCCCACTGTGTCCCGCTGTGTCCCGCTGTGTCCCCCGCTTTGTCCAGCTGTGTCCTTGCAGTGTCCCCGCTGTGTCCTGTTGTGTCCTCGCTGTGTCCCCCACTGTGTCCCGTTGTGTCCACAGGTGTGTACCCCGCTGTGTCGCGCTGTGTCCCCGCTGTATCGACGCTGTGTCCTGCTGTGTCCTTCCTGTCTTCCCCGCTGTGTCCCGCTGTGTCCCCGCTGTGTGCCCGCTGTGTACTTCGTTGTGTCCAGCTGTGTCACCGCTGTGTCCTTGCTGTGTCCCCGCTGTGTCTCACTGTGTCCTCACTGTGTCCCCCTCTGTGTCCCGCTGTGTCCCCCGCTATATGTCCCGCTGTGTCCCGCTGTGTCCCGCTCTGTCCCCGCTTTGTGCCCGCTGTGTCGCGCTGTGTACTCCGTTGTGTCCAGCTGTGTCACCACTGTGTCCCGCTGTGTCCTCTCTTTGTCTCCACTGTCCCCCGCTGTGTCCCCCGCTGTGTCCCGCTGTGTCCCGCTGTGTCCCCCGCTTTGTCCCGCTGTGTCGACGCAGTGTTCCCTCTGTGTCCTGCTGTGTCACACTGTGTCCCATGGTGTCCCGCTTTTTCCCCCGCTGTTTCCCCTGCTGAGTCCCCTTTGTGTCACCATTGTGTCCCGCTGTGTCCCGCTGTGTCCTAGCTGTGTCCCCCGCTGTGTCCCGCTGTATCCCCGCTGTGTCCCAAGCTGTGTCCCGCTGTGTCCCGCTGTGTACCCCGCTGTGTCCCGCTATGTTCCCGCAGTGTCCCTGCTGTGTCCTGCTGTGTCCCACTGTGTCCTCGCTGTGTCCCCCGCTGTGTCCCGTTGTGTCCCCAGCTGTGTACCCCGCTGTGTACCGCTGTGTCCCCGCTGTTTCGATGCTCTGTCTTGCTGTGTCCCACTGTGTCCTCGCTGTGTCCCCCACTGTGTTCTGCTGTGTCACCCGCTGTGTCCCGCTGTGTCCCCCGCTGTGTCCCGCTGTGTCCCCGAAGGGTCACCGCTGTTTCGCGCTGTGTCCCGCTGTGTTCCGTGGTGTCCCGCTTTGTCCCCCGCTGTGTCCCCAGCTGAGTCCCCGCTGTGTCCCCGCTGTGTCCCGCTGTGTCCTCGCTGTGTCCCCCGCTGTCTCCCGCTCTGTCCCCCGCTGTGTCTCACGCTTTATCCTGTCTGTGTCCCACTCTGTCCCGCTGTGTCCCGCTGTGTCCACCACTGTGTCCCTTTGTGTCCCCAGCTGTGTAACCCGCTGTGTAACGCTGTGAATCCCGCTGTATCGAGGCTGTGTCACGCTGGGTCCCGCTGTGTCCTTGCTCTGTTATTCGTGGTGTCCCCCTCTGTCCCCCGCTGTGTCCCCATCTCTGTCCTACTGTGTCCCCCGCTGTGTCCCGTTGTGTCCCGCTGTGTCCCCCGCTGTGCCCCTGCTGTGTCCCCGCTGTGTCACGCTGTGTCCTGCTGTGTCCCGTTGTGTCCCGCTGTAACCCTGCTGAGTCCCCCTGTGTCCCCGCTGTGTCCTGCTGTGTCGTCGCTCTGTCCTCCGCTGTGTCCCGCTGTGTCCTCTGCTGTGTCCCGCTGTGTCACTCTGTGTCCCGCTGTATCCCGCTGTGACCCCGCTGAGTCCCCGCTGTGTCCTCGCTGTGTCCCCCGCTGTGTACCGCCGTGTCTTCGCTGGGTCCCCCGCTTTGTCCCGCTCTGTCCCTGCTGTGTCCTGCTGTGTCCCGCTGTGTCCCCGCTTTGTGCCCGCTGTGTCCCGCTGTGTACTTCGTTGTGTCAGGCTGTGTCCCCCGCTTTGTCCCGCTGTGTCCCCGCAGTGTCCCCGCTGTGTCCCGCTGTGTCACACTGTGTCCCATGGTGTCCTGCTTTGTCCCCAGCTGTGTGCCCCGCTGAGTCCCCTCGGTGTCCTGCTGTGTCCTCGCTGTGTGCCCGCTGTCTCCCACTTTGTCCCACGCTGTGTCCCACTGTGTCCTCGCTGTGTCCCCCGCTGTGTCCCGCTATGTCCCCGCTGTGTCCCAAGCTGTGTCCCGCTGTGTCCCGCTGTGTACCCAGCTGTGTCGTGCTATGTTCCCGCAGTATCCCCGCTGTGTCCCCGCTGTGTCCTGCTGTGTCCTCGATGTGTCCCCCGCTGTGTTCCGTTGTGTCCCCAGCTGTGTACCCCCCTGTGTCCCGCTGTGTCCCCGCTGTATCGACGCTGTGTCCCGCTGTGTCCCGCTGTGTCCCGCTTTGTCCCCCGCTGTGTCCCCCGCTGAGTCCCCGCTGTGTCCCCACTGTGTCCCGCTCTGTCCTCCCTGTGTCCCCCGCTGTGTCCCGCTGTGTCCCCTGCTGTGTCCCGCTGTGTCTACTGCTGTGTTCCTGCTGTGTCCCGCTGTGTCCCGCTGTGTCCCCCTGTGTCCTCACTGTGTCCCATGCTGTGTTCCGCTGAGTACTTGCTGTGTCCCCCGATGTGCCCCGTTGTGTCCCCAGCTGTGTACCCCGCTGTGGCCCACTCTGTCCCCGCTGTATCGACGCTGTGTCCCGCTGGGTCCCGCTGGGTCCTCGCTGTGTCCACCGCTGTGTCCCGCTGTGTCCACCGCTGTGTACCGCTGTGTCCCCAGTTGTGTCCTACTGTGTCCCGCTGTGGCCCCCGCTGTGTCCCCCGCTGTGTCCCGCTGTGTCCCCCGCTGTCTCCCACTGTGTCCACTGCTGTGTCCCCGCTGTGTCCCGCTTTTTCCCCCGCTGTGTCCCGCTGTGTCCTCGCTGTGTCCCGCTGTGTCCCGCTGTGTCCTCGCTGTGTCCCCTGCTGTGTCCCCGCTGTGGCCCCTCTGTGTCCCGCTGTGTCCCGCTCTGTCCCTGCTGTGTCCTGCTGTGTCACGCTGTGTCCCCACTTTGTGCCCGCTGTGTCCCGCTGTGTATTCCGTTGTGTCAGGCTGTGTCCCCCGCTTTGTCCCGCTGTGTCCCCGCAGTGTCCCCGCTGTGTCCCGCTGTGTCACACTGTGTCCCATGGTGTCCTGCTTGGTCCCCAGCTGTGTCCCCCGCTGAGTACCCTCGGTGTCCTGCTGTGTCCTCGCTGTGTGCCCCGCTTTCTCCCACATTGTCCCACGCTGTGTCCCACTGTGTCCTCGCTGTGTCCCCCGCTGTGTCCCGCTGTGTCCCCCACTCTGTCCCGCGGTTTCCCGCTGTGTCCCCCGCTGTGTCCCGCTGTGTCCCCGCAGGGTCACCGCTGTTTCGCGCTGTGTCCCGCTGTGTTCCATGGTGTCCCGCTTTGTCCCCCGCTGTGTCCCCAGCTGAGTCCCCGCTGTGTCTCCGCTGTGTCCCCGCTGTGTCCCGCTGTGTCCTCGCTGTGTCCCCCGCTGTCTCCCGCTCTGTCCCCCGCTGTGTCTCACGCTTTATCCCATCTGTGTCCCACTCTGTCCCGCTGTGTCCCGCTGTGTCCACCACTGTGTCCCTTTGTGTCCCCAGCTGTGTAACCTGCTGTGTAACGCTGTGAATCCCGCTGTATGGAGGCTGTGTCCCGCTGGGTCCCTCTCTGTCCTTGCTCTGTTATTCATGTTGTCCCTCTCTGTCCCCCACTGTGTCCCCTGCTCTGTCCTACTGTGTCCCCCGCTGTGTCCCGTTTTCTCCCGCTGTGTCCTCGCTGTGTCCCCCGCTGTCTCACTCTCTGTCCCCCACTGTGTCTCATGCTTTGCCCTGCTGTGTCCCACTGTGTTCTGCTGTGTCCCGCTGTGCCCCCACTGTGTCCCGTTGTGTCCACAGCTGTGTACCATACTGTATAATGCTGTGTCCCTGCTGTATCGACGCTGTGTCCCGCTGGGTCCTGCTATGTACTCGGTTGTGTCCAGCTTTGTCACAGCTGTGTCCCCCGCTTTGTCCTGCTGTGTCCTCGCTGGGTTCCCCGCTGGGTCCCGATGTGTCCCCCGCTGTGTCCCGCTGTGTCCCGCTGTGTCCCGCTCTGTCCCTGCTGTGTCCCGCTGTGCCCTGCTGTGTCCTAGCTCTGTAACGCTGTATCCCCGCTGTATCGATGCTGTGTCCTGCTGGGTCCCGCTGTGTCCTCGCTGTGTTCCCTGCTGTGTTCCGCTGTGTCCCCCGGTGTGTCCCCCGCTGTGTCCTCGCTGTGTCCCCCATTGTATCCCGCTGTGTCCTCGCTGTGTCCCCCGCTGTGTCCCGCTGTTTCCCCCGCTGTGTCCTGCTGTGTCCCGCTGTGTCCCCTGCTGTGTCCACTGCTTTGTCGCGCTGTGTCCTCGCTGTTTCCTGCTCTGTCTCCTCCTTGTCCCCGCTGTGTTCCGCTGTGTCCCATGGTGTCCCGCTTTGTCCCCCGCTGTGTCCCCCGCTGAGTCCCTGCTGTGTCCGCGCTGTGTCCCGCTCTGTCCTCCCTGTGTTCCCGGCTGTGTCACGCTGTGTCCCCTGCTGTGTCCTGCTGTGTCTACTGCTTTGTTCCTGCTGTGTCCCGCTGTGGCCCACTCTGTCCCCGCTGTATCGACGCTGTGTCCGGCTGTGTCCCGCTGTGTCCTCGCTGTGTCCACCGCTGTGTACCGCTCTGTCCACCGCTGTGTCCCGCTGTGTCCCCCGCTCTGTCCCCCTTTGTCTACCGCTGTGTCCCGCTGTTTCCCCCGCTGTGTCCCGCTGTGTCCTCGCTGTGTCCCCCTCTGTCTCCCGCTCTGTCCCACGCTGTGTCTCACGCTTTGTCCCCGATGTGTCCCACTGTGTTCCGCTGTGTCCCGCTGTGACCCCACTGTGTCCCGTTGTGTCCACAGCTGTGTACCACGCTGTGTAACGCTGTGTCCCCGCTGTATCGACGCTGTGTCCCGCTGTGTCCCGCAGTGTCCCCCGCTGTGTCCCCCGCTGTGTCCTCGCTGTGTTCCCCGCTGTGTCCCGCTTTGTCCTCGCTGTGTCCCCCGCTGTGTCCCGCTGTGTCCCCCGCTGTGTCCCGCTGTGTCCCGCTCTGTCCCTGTTGTGTCCCGCTGTGTCCTGCTGTGTCCTCGCTGTGTCCCCCGCTGTCTCCCGCTCTGTCCCCCGCTACGTCTCCCGATTTGTCCTCGCTGTGTCCCACTGTGACCCGCTCTGCCCCAACTGTGTCCCGTTGTGTCCACAGATGTGAACCACGCTGTGTAACGCTGTATCCCCGCTGTATCGACGCTGTGTCCCGCTGGGTCCCGCTTTGTCCTCGCTGTGTTCCCCGCTGTGTCCCGCAGTGTCCCCCGCTGTGTCCCCCGCTGTCTCCCGCTCTGTCCCCCGCTTCGTCTCACGATTTGTCCTTGCTGTGCCCCCACTTTGTCCCGTTGTTTCCACAGATGTGTACCACGCTGTGTAAGGCTGTATCCCAGCTGTATCGACACTGTGTCCCGCTGGGTCCCGCTGGGTCCTCGCTGGGTCCACCGCTGTGTCCCGCTGTTTCCACCGCTGTGTCCCGCTGTGTCCCCCGCTCTCTCCCCCTGTGTCCACCGCTGTGTCCCGCTGTTTCCCCCGCTGTGTTCCGCTGTGTCCTCGCTGTGTCCCCCGCTGTGTCCCGCTCTGTCCCCCGCTCTCTCCCCCTGTGTCCACCGCTGTGTCACACTGTGTCCCATTATGTCCTGCTTGGTCCCCAGCTGTGTCCCCCGCTGAGTACCCTTGGTGTCCTGCTGTGTCCTCGCTGTGTGCCCCGCTTTCTCCCACATTGTCCCACGCTGTGTCCCACTGTGTCCTCGCTGTGTCCCCCGCAGTGTCCCGCTGTGTCCCCCACTCTGTCCCGCTGTTTCCCGCTGTGTCCCCCGCTGTGTCCCGCTGTGTCCCCGCAGGGTCATCGCTGTTTCGCGCTGTGTCCCGTTGTGTTCCGTGGTGTCCCGCTTTGTCCCCCGCTGTGTCCCCAGCTGAGTCCCCGCTGTGTCTCTGCTGTGTCCCCGCTGTTTCCCGCTGTGTCCTCGCTGTGTCCCCCGCTGTCTCCCGCTCTGTCCCCCTCTGTGTCTCACGCTTTATCCCATCTGTGTCCCACTCTGTCCCGCTGTGTCCCGCTGTGTCCACCACTGTGTCCCTTTGTGTCCCCAGCTGTGTAACCTGCTGTGTAACGCTGTGAATCCCGCTGTATCGAGGCTGTGTCCCGCTGGGTCCCTCTCTGTCCTTGCTCTGTTATTCATGTTGTCCCTCTCTGTCCCCCACTGTGTCCCCTGCTCTGTCCTACTGTGTCCCTCGCTGTGTCCCGTTTTGTCCCGCTGTGTCCTCGCTGTGTCCCCCGCTGTCTCACTCTCTGTCCCCCAATGTGTCTCACGCTTTGCCCTACTGTGTCCCACTGTGTTCTGCTGTGTCCCGCTGTGCCTCCACTGTGTCCCGTTGTTTCCACAGCTGTGTACCATACTGTATAATGCTGTGTCCCTGCTGTATCGACGCTGTGTCCCGCTGTGTCCCGCTGGGTCCTGCTATGTACTCGGTTGTGTCCAGCTTTGTCACCGCTGTGTCCCCCGCTTTGTCCTGCTGTGTCCTCGCTGGGTTCCCCGCTGGGTCCCGCTGTGTCCCCCGCTGTGTCCCGCTGTGTCCCGCTGTGTCCTGCTCTGTCCTTGCTATGTCCCGCTGTTCCCTGCTGTGTCCTAGCTGTGTCCCCCGCTGTCTCGAGCTCTGTCCCTCGCTGTGTCTCACGATTTGTCCTTGCTTTGTCCCACTGTGTCCCGCTGTGTCCCGCTGTGCCCACACTGTGTCCCCTTGTGTCCACAGATGTGTACCACACTGTGTAACGCTGTATCCCCGCTGTATCGACGCTGTGTCCTGCTGGGTCCCGCTGTGTCCTCGCTGTGTTCCCTGCTGTGTTCCGCTGTGTCCCCTGGTGTGTCCCCCGCTGTGTCCTCACTGTGTCCCCCGCTGTATCCCGCTGTGTCCTCGCTGTGTCCCCCGCTGTGTCCCGCTGTTTCCCCCGCTGTGTCCCGCTGTGTCCCGCTGTGTCCCCTGCTGTGTCCCCTGCTTTGTCGCGCTGTGTCCTCGCTGTTTCCTGCTCTGTCTCCTCCTTGTCCCCGCTGTGTTCCGCTGTGTCCCGTGGTGTCCCGCTTTGTCCCCCGCTGTGTCCCCCGCTGAGTCCCCGCTGTGTCCCCGCTGTGTCCCGCTCTGTCCTCCCTGTGTCCCCGGCTGTGTCCCGCTGTGTCCCCTGCTGTGTCCTGCTGTGTCTACTGCTTTGTTCCTGCTGTGTCCCGCTGTGGCCCACTCTGTCCCCGCTGTATCGACGCTGTGTCCCGCTGGGTCCTGCTGTGTCCTCGCTGTGTCCACCGCTGTGTACCGCTCTGTCCACCGCTGTGTCCCGCTGTGTCCCCCGCTCTGTTCCCCTTTGTCTACCGCTGTGTCCCGCTGTTTCCCCCGCTGTGTCCCGCTGTGTCCTCGCTGTGTCCCCCTCTGTCTCCCGCTCTGTCCCACGCTGTATCTCATGCTTTGTCCCCGATGTGTCCCACTGTGTTCCGCTGTGTCCCGCTATGACCCCACTGTGTCCCGTTGTGTCCACAGCTGTGTACCACGCTGTGTAACGCTGTGTCCCCGCTGTATCGACGCTGTGTCCCGCTGTGTCCCGCAGTGTCCCCCGCTGTGTCCCCCGCTGTGTCCCGCTGTGTCCCCCGCTGTGTCCCGCTGTGTCCTCGCTGTGTCCCCCGCTGTGTCCCGCTGTGTCCCCCGCTGTGTCCCGCTGTATCCCGCTCTGTCCCTGTTGTGTCCCGCTGTGTCCTGCTGTGTCCTCGCTGTGTCCCCCGCTGTCTCCCGCTCTGTCCCCCGCTACGTCTCACGATTTGTCCTCGCTGTGTCCCACTGTGTCCCGCTGTGCCCCCACTGTATTTCGTTGTGTCCACAGCTGTGTACCACGCTGTGTAACGCTGTGTGCCCGCTGTATCGACGCTGTGTCCCGCTGGGTCCCGCTGTGTCCTCGCTGTGTTCCCCGCTGTGTCCCGCAGTGTCCCCCGCTGTGTCCCCCGCTGTTTCCTCGCTGTGTCCCCCACTGTGTCCCGCTGTGTCCTCGCTGGGTCCTCCGCTGTGTCCCGCTGTGTCCCCCGCTGTGTCCCGCTGTGTCCCGCTCTGTCCCGCTCTGTCCCTTCTGTGTCCCGCTGTGTCCTGCTGTATCCCGCTGTGCCCCCTCTGTGTCCCCTTGTGTCCACAGATTTGTACCACACTGTGTAATGCTGTATCCCCGCTGTATCGACGCTGGGTCCCGCTGGGTCCCGCTGTGTCCTCGCCGTGTTCCCTGCTGTGTCCTGCTGTGTCCTGCTGTGTCCTCGCTGTGTCCCCCGCTGTCTCCCGCTCTGTCCCCCGCTTCGTCTCACGATTTGTCCTCGCTGTGCCCCCACTTTGTCCCGTTGTTTCCACAGATGTGTACCACGCTGTGTAAGGCTGTATCCCAGCTGTATCGACACTGTGTCCCGCTGGGTCCCGCTGGGTCCTCGCTGGGTCCACCGCTGTGTCCCGCTGTTTCCACAGCTGTGTCCCACTGTGTCCCCCACTCTCTCCCCCTGTGTCCCGCTGTGTCCTCGCTGTGTCCCCCGCTGTGTCCCGCTCTGTCCCCCGCTCTCCCCCCCTTGTCCACCGCTGTGTCACACTGTGTCCCATGGTGTCCTGCTTGGTCCCCATCTGTGTCCCCCGCTGAGTACCCTCGGTGTCCTGCTGTGTCCTCGCTGTGTGCCCCGCTTTCTCCCACATTGTCCCACGCTGTGTCCCACTGTGTCCTCGCTGTGTCCCCCGCTGTGTCCCGCTGTGTCCCCCACTCTGTCCCGCTGTTTCCCGCTGTGTCCCCCGCTGTGTCCCGCTGTGTCCCCGCAGGGTCACCGCTGTTTCGCGCTGTGTCCCGCTGTGTTCCGTGGTGTCCCGCTTTGTCCCCCGCTGTGTCCCCAGCTGTGTCCCCGCTGTGTCCCGCTGTGTCCTCCGCTGTCCCGCTGT
>NW_012287144.1:0-10534 GCF_000151885.1 Dipodomys ordii
CGCTGTGTCCTGCTGTGTCCCCCGCTGTGCCCCGCAGTGTCCCGCTATGTCCCACTGTGTCCTCGCTGTGTCAAACTGTGTCCCCCCTGTTTCCCCGCTGGGTCCTGCCGTGTCACGCTGTGTCCCCCGCTTTGTCCCGCTGTGTCCCCACAGTGTCCCTGCTGTGTCCCACTGTGTCCTGTGGTGTCCCGCTTTGTCCCCCGCTATGTGCACTGCTGAGTCCCCTCTGTGTCCCCGCTGTGTTCCGCTGTGTCCCCCGCTGTGTCCCACTGTGTCCCCTGCTGTGTCCTGCTGTGTCCCGCTGTTTCCTGCTGGGTCCCGCAGTGTCCCCGCTGTGTCCCCGCTGTGTCCCGTTGTGTCCCCCGCTGTGTCCCTCGCTGTGTGCCCCTCTGTGTCCTGCTGTGTCCCGCTGTGTCATCCGCTGTGTCCTTATTGTGTCCCTGCTGGGTCCCGCTGTGTCACCGCTGTGTCCCACTGTGTCCCCGCTCTATAGACTCTTTGTCCCGCTGTGTCCCCCGCTACGTCCCGCTGGGTCCCGCTGTGTCCCCCGCTGTGTCCCACTGTGTCCCCGCAGGTTCACCGCTGTTTCACGATGTGTCCTGCTGTGTTCCGTGGTGTCCCGCTTTGTCCCCCGCTGTGTCCCGCTGTGTCCACTGCTGGGTCCCCACTGTGTCCCGCTGTGTCTGGCTGTGTCCCGCTTTGTCCTCGCTTTGTCCCATGCTGTGTTAAGCTGTGTCCTCCCTGTGTCCCCCGCTGTGTCCCGATGTGTCCCCCGCTGTGCCCCGCAGTGTCCCGCTGTGTCCCGCTGGGTCCCGCTGGGTCCCCCGCTGTGTCCCGCTGTGTCCCCCGCTGTGCCCCGCAGTGTCCCGATGTGTCCCGCTCTGTCCCCCACTGTGTCCCCCGCTGAGTCCTCTATGTGTCGCCGCTGTGTCCCTCTGTATCCTCGCTTTGTCCCCTGCTGTCTCCCGCTTTGTCCCACGCTGTGTCCCGCTGTGTCCCGCTGTGTCCTCGCTGTGTCCCCCGCTGTGTCCTGCTGTGTTCCCGCTGTGTCCCAAGCTGTGTCCCGCTGTGTCCCGCTGTGTGCCCCGCTGTGTCCCACTATGTTCCCGCAGTGTCCCCGTTGTGTCCCCGCTGTGTCCTCGCTGTGTTCCCCGCTGTGTCCCGCTGTGTCCACTGCTGGGTCCCCGCTGTGTCCCGCTGTGTCTCGCTGTGTCCCGCTGTGTCCTCGCTTTGTCCCATGCTGTGTTAAGCTGTGTCCTCCTTGTGTCCCCCGCTGTGTCCCGCTGTGTCCCCCGCTGTGCCCCGCAGTGTCCCGCTGTGTCCCGCTGTGTCCCCCGCTGTGTCCCGCTGTGTCCCCCGCTGTGCCCCGCAGTGTCCCGATGTGTCCCGCTCGGTCCCCCACTGTGTCCCCCGCTGAGTCCTCTATGTGTCGCTGCTGTGTCCCGCTGTGTCCTCGCTGTGTCCCCTGCTGTCTCCCGCTTTGTCCCACGCTGTGTCCCACTGTGTCCCGCTGTGTCCTCGTTGTGTCCCCTGCTGTGTCCTGCTGTGTTCCCACTCCCCTGCTGTGTCCTGCTGTGTTCCCGCTGTGTCCCAAGCTGTGTCCCGCTGTGTCCCGCTGTGTTCCCCGCTGTGTCCCACTGTGTCCCCCGCTGTGTCTCGCTGTGTCTACTGCTGTGTCCCCACTGTATCCCGCTGTGTCTCGCTGTGTCCCGCTGTGTCCTTGCTGTTTCCCACGCTGTGTTCTGCTGTGTCCTCGCTGTGTTCCCCGCTGTGTCCCGCTGTGTCCCACTGTGTCCTCGCTGTGTTCCCCGCTGGGTCCCGCTGTGTCCCCCGCCGTGTCCGGCTGTGTCCCGCTGTGTCCCGCTGTGTCCGGCTGTGTCCCGCTTTGTCCCCCACTGTGTCCCGCTGTGTCCCTGCAGTGACCCCGCTGTGACCCGCTGTGTCCCACTGTGTCCCGTGGTGTCCCGCTTTTTCCCCCGCTGTGTCCCCGGCTGAGTCTCGCTGTGTCCCCACTGTGTCCTCTCTGTGTCCCCCGCTGTGTCCTGCTCTGTTCCCCACTGTGTCTCCCATTTTGTCCCTGCTGTGCCCCGCTGTGTCTCCCACTGTGTCGCTTTGTGTCATCAGCTGTGTACCCCGCTGTGTCCCGCTGGGCTCCCGCTGTATCGACACTTTGTCCCACTGGGTCCTGCTGTGTCCTCTCTGTGTTCCCCACTGTGTCCCGCTGTGTCCCCCGCTGTGTCCCGCAGTATCCCCCGCTGAGTCCCCCTGTGTCACCGCTGTGTCCCTCTGTGTCCCCGCTCTATCGACGCTGTGTCCCGCTGGGTCCCGCTGTGTCCTCTCTTTGTTCTCCACTGTGTCCCGCTGTGTCCCCCGCTGTGTCTCTCGCTGTGTCCCTCTGTGTCCCCGGCTGTGTCCGGCTGTGTCTTGCTGTGTCCCCCGCTGTGTCCTTGCTGTGTCCCCGCTGTGTCCCGATGTGTCCCGCAGTGTCCCCAGCTGAGTCCCGCTGTGTCAACGCTGTGTCCCGCTGTGTCCTCGCTGTGTCCACCACTGTGTCACGCTTTGTCCCTGCTGTGTCCCCCACTGTGTCCCGCTTTGTCCCCGCTGTGTCCTGCTGTTTCCCCCGCTGTGTCCCGCTGGGTCCCGCTGTGTCCCCCGCTGTTTCCCGCTGTGTCCCTGCAGGTTCACCGCTGTTTCACGCTGTGTCCTGCTGTGTCTCCCTGTCTCCCGCTGTGTCCTCACTTTGTCCCATGTTGTGTTCCGCTGTGTCCTCCCAGTGTCCCCCGCTGTGTCCCGCTGTGTCCCCCGCTGTGCCCCGCAGTGTCCCGCTGTGTCCCGCTGTGTCCTTGCTGTGTCCCACTGTGTCCCCGCTGTTTCCCCGCTGGGTCCTGCTGTGTCCCGTTGTGTCCCGCTGGGTCCCCAGCTGTGTACCCCGCTGTGTCCTGCTGTGTCCCCGCTGAATCGACGCTGTGTCACGCTTGGTCCCGCTGTGTCCTCGCAGTGTTCCCCGCTGTGTCCCGCTGTTTACCCCTCTGTGTCACCCATTGTGTCCCGCTGTGTCCCGCTGTGTACTGCTGTGTCCCCCGCTGAGTCCCGCTGTGTCCTCACTGTGTCCCAATGTGTCCGCGCTGTGTCCCCTGCTGTGTCCCGCTGTGTCCCCCCTGTTTCCCCCGCTGTGTCCCGCTGTGTTTCCTGCTGTGTCCTCTGCTCTGTCCCACTGTGTCCCCCTCTGTGTCCTGCTGTGTCCCGCTGTGTCCCCCCTGTGTCCCCTGCTGTGTCCCGCTGTGTCCACACTGTGTTCCCCGTGTGTCCCGCTGTGTACGCCGCTGTGACCCGCTGTGTCGCGCTGTGTCCCGCTCTTTCTCCGCTGTGTCCCCGCTGTGTGCCCAGTATGTCCCGCTGTGTACCCCGCTGTGTCTAGCTGTGTCACTGCTGTGTCCCGCTGTGTACTGCTGTGTCCCCCGCTGAGTCCTGCTGTGTCCCCGCTGTGTCCCAATGTGTCCTCGCTGTATCCCCCCTGTGTCCTGCTGTGTCCCCCTGTGTCCCCCGCTGTGTCCAGCTGAGTCACTCTCTGTCCCCTGCTGTGTCCCCGCTCTGTCCCACTGTGTCCCCTTCTGTGTCCCGCTGTGTCCTGCTGTGTACTGCAGTGTCCCCCGCTGAGTCCCGCTGTGTCCCCGCTGTGTCCCAATGTGTCTTCCCTGTGTCCCCCGCTGTGTCCCCCTCTGTCCCCCGCTGTGTCCCGCTGTGTCAACTGCTGTGTCCACATTGTGTCCCGCTGTTTCCCCCGCTGTGTCCCGCTGTGTCCTCACTGTGTCCCGCTGTGTCCTCGCTGTGTCCACCGTGTGTCCAACTCTGTGCCCCGCTGTGTCCCCCGTGAGTCCCGCTGTGTACCCCGCTGTGTCCTGCTGTGTCACGCCTTGTCCCGCTCTTTCCCCACTGTGTTCCGCTGTGTCCCGGCTGTGTCCCGGCTGTGTGCCCGCTGTGTAATCTGCTGTGTCTCGCTTTGTACCCGTTGTGTCTCGCTGTGTCCCCCGCTCTGTCCCCTGCTGTGTCCCGCCTTGTCCCCCTCTGTGTCCCGCTGTGTCCTGCTGTGTCCCTCGCTGTGTCCCGCTGTATCCACGCAGTGTCCCCGCTGTATCCCACTGTGTCCCGCTGTGTTCCGTGTTGTCCCGTTTGTGCCCCTTAGTGTCCCCCACTGTGTCCCCACTGTGTCCCCGCTGTGTCCCGCTGTGTCCTCGCTGTGTCCCCTGCTGTGTCCTGCTCTGTTCCCCGCTGTGTCGCCCACTTTGTCCCCACTGTGCCCCTCTGTGTCCCGCTGTGTACCGCTGTGTCCCGCTGTGTCCTGCTGTGTCCCCCGCTGAGTCCCGCTGTGTACCCGCTGTGTCCCAATGTATCCTCGCTGTGTCCCCCGCTGTGTCCCGCTGTGTCCCTCTGTGGCCCCTGCTGTATCCCCTGCTCTGTCCCACTGTGTCCCTGCTGTGTCCCTACTGTGTCCCCGCTGTGTCCCGCTCTATTCCGCTGTGTCCCCCGCTGTGTCCCGCTTTGTCCCCCCTGTGTCCCCCGCTGTGTCCCGCTCTGTCCCCTGCTGTGTCTCCGCTGTTTCCCGCTGTGTCCCGCTGTGTCCCACTGTGTTCTGCTGTGTCCCGCTGTGCCTCCACTGTGTCCCGTTGTGTCCACAGCTGTGTACCATACTGTATAATGCTGTGTCCCTGCTGTATCGACGCTGTGTCCCGCTGGGTCCTGCTATGTACTCGGTTGTGTCCAGCTTTGTCACCGCTGTGTCCCCCGCTTTGTCCTGCTGTGTCCTCGCTGGGTTCCCCGCTGGGTCCCGCTGTGTCCCCCGCTGTGTTCCGCTGTGTCCCGCTGTGTCCCGCTCTGTCCCTGCTGTGTCCCGCTGTGCCCTGCTGTGTCGTCGCTGTGTCCCCCGCTGTCTCCCGCTCTGTCCCTTGCTGTGTCTCACGATTTGTCCTTGCTTTGTCCCACTGTGTCCTGCTGTGTCCCGCTGTCTCCCCACTGTGTCCCGTGGTGTCCACAGCTGTGTAACACGCTGTGTAATGCTGTGTACCCGCTGTATCGACGCTGTGTCCAGCTGGGTCCCGCTGTGTCCTCGCTGTGTTCCCCGCTGTGTCCCGCTGTGTACCCCTCTGTGTCCCCTGCTGTGTCCCGCATTGTCCCGCTGTGTACTGCTGTGTCGCCTGCTGAGTCCCGCTGTGTCGCCTGCTGAGTCCCGCTGTGTCCCCGCTGTGTCCCAATGTGTCCTCGCTGTGTCCCCCGCTGTGTCCCAATGTGTCCCAACTGTGTCCCCCACTGTGTCCCGCTGTGTCCTGCTGTCTCCCCCTCTGTGTCCCCCGCTGTGTCCCTCTGTGTCCCCCGCTTTGTCACCGCTGTGTCCCGTTGTGTCCTCGCTGTGTCCCCCTCTGTCTCCCGCTCTGTCCCCCGCTGTGTCACACGCTTTCTCCCCGCTGTGTCCAACTGTGTCCCGCTGTGTCCCGCTGTGCCCCCACTGTGTCCCGTTGTGTCCACAGCTGTGTACCACGCTGTGTAACCCTGTGTCCCTGCTGTATCGACGCTGTGTCCCGCTGGGTCCCGCTGTGTCCTCGCAGTGTTCCCCGCTGTGTCCCGCTGTGTCCCCCGCTGTGTCCCCCGCTGTGTCCTCTCTGTGTCCCCCAATATATCCCGCTGTGTCCTTGATGGGTCCCCCGCTGTGTCCCGCTGTGTCACACTGTGTCCCATGGTGTCCTGCTGTGTCTTTGCTGTGTCCCCCGCTGTCCCCCACTTTGTCCCTAGCTGTGTCCCGCTGTGTCCCGCTGTTTCCTCGCTGTGTCCCCCGCTGTATCCCGCTGTGTCCTTGCTGTGTCCCCCATTGTGTTTCGCTGTTTCCTCGCTGTGTCCCCCCCTGTGTGCCGTTGTGTCCCCAGCTGTGTACCCCGTTGTGTCCCGCTGTGTCCCCGCTGTATCAACGCTGTGTCCCGCTGTGTCCCGCTGTGTCCTCGCTGTGTACCGCTCTGTACCCCTCTGTGTCCCCCGCTGTGTCCCGCTGTGTCCCGCTGTGTACTGCTGTGTCCCCCACTGAGTCCCGCTGTGTCCACCCTGTGTCCCCCGCTTTGTCTCTCTTTGTCCCGCTGTGTCCTCGCTGTGTTCCCCGCTGTGTCCCCCACTGTGTCCCCCGCTGTGTCCCGCTGTGTCCCGCTCTGTCCCCCGCTTTGTGCCCGCTGTGTCCCGCTGTGTACTCCGTTGTGTCCAGCTGTGTCCCGCTGTGTCCCCTGCTGTGTCCCGCTGTGTCCCATTGTGTCCCGCTCTGTCCCTTCTGTGTCCTCGCTGTGTACTCCTTTGTGTCAGGCTGTGTCAACACTGCGTCTCGCTGTGTCCCCTCTCTGTCTCCGCTGTCCCCCGCTGTGTCCCCCGCTGTGTCCCGCTGTGTCCCGCTGTGTCCCCCACTTTGTCCCGCTGTGTCCCCGCAGTGTCCCCACTGTGTCCCGCTGTGTCCCGCTGTGTCCCCCGCTTTGTCCAGCTGTGTCCTTGCAGTGTCCCCGCTGTGTCCTGTTGTGTCCTCGCTGTGTCCCCCACTGTGTCCCGTTGTGTCCACAGGTGTGTACCCCGCTGTGTCGTGCTGTGTGCCCGCTGAATCGACGCTGTGTCCTGCTGTGTCCTTCCTGTGTTCCCCGCTGTGTCCCGCTGTGTCCCTGCTGTGTGCCCGCTGTGTCCCGCTGTGTACTTCGTTGTGTCCAGCTGTGTCACCGCTGTGTCCTCGCTGTGTCCTCTCTTTGTCTCCACTGTCTCCCGCTTTGTCCCCCGCTGTGTACCGTTGTGTCCCCCGCTTCGTCCCGCTGTGTCGATGCAGTGTTCCCTCTGTGTGCTGCTGTGTCACACTGTGTCCCATGGTGTCCCGCTTTTTCCCCCGCTGTTTCCCCCACTGTGTCCCCTTTGTGTCCCCATTGTGTCCTGCTGTGTCCTGCTGTGTCCTAGCTGTGTCCCCCGCTGTGTCCCGCTGTATCCCCGCTGTGTCCCAAGCTGTGTCCCGCTGTGTCCCTCTGTGTACCCCGCTGTGTCCCGCTATGTTCCCGCAGTGTCCCCTCTGTGTCCTGCTGTGTCCCACTGTGTCCTCGCTGTGTCCCCCGCTGTGTCCCGTTGTGTCCCCAGCTGTGTACCCCGCTGTGTACCGCTGTGTCCCCGCTGTTTCGATGCTGTGTCTTGCTGTGTCCCACTGTGTCCTCGCTGTGTCCCCCACTGTGTTCTGCTGTGTCACCCGCTGTGTCCCGCTGTGTCCCGCTGTGTCCCTGAACGGTCACCGCTGTTTCGCGCTGTGTCCCGCTGTGCTCCGTGGTGTCCCGCTTTGTCCCCCGTTGTGTCCCCAGCTGAGTCCCCACTGTGTCCCCGCTGTGTCCCGCTGTGTCCTCGCTGTGTCCCCCGCTGTCTCCCGCTCTGTCCCCCGCTGTGTCTCACGCTTTATCCCGTCTGTGTCCCACTCTGTCCCGCTGTGTCCCGCTGTGTCCACCACTGTGTCCCTTTGTGTCCCCAGCTGTGTAACCCGCTGTGTAACGCTGTGAATCCCGCTGTATCGAGTCTGTGTCCCGCTGGGTCCCGCTGTGTCCTTGCTCTGTTATTCGTGGTGTCCCACTCTGTCCCCCGCTGTGTCCCCCGCTCTGTCCTACTGTGTCCCCCGCTGTGTCCCGTTGTGTCCCGCTCTGTCTCCCGCTGTGCCCCTGCTGTGTCCCCGCTGTGTCACGCTGTGTCCTGCTGTGTCCCGTTGTGTCCCGCTGTAACCCTGCTGAGTCCCCCTGTGTCCCCGCTGTGTCCTGCTGAGTCGTCGCTCTGTCCTCCGCTGTGTCCCGCTGTGTCCCCTGCTGTGTCCCGCTGTGTCCTCGCTGTGTCCCCAGTTGTGTCCCACTGTGCCCGCTGTGTCCCTGCTGTGACCCTCAGTGTCCCAGTGTGTCCCCGCTGTGGCCCCTCTGTGTCCCGCTGTGTCCCGCTCTGTCCCTGCTGTGTCCTGCTGTGTCACGCTGTGTCCCCACTTTGTGCCCGCTTTGTCCCGCTGTGTCCCCGCAGTGTCGCCGCTGTGTCCCGCTGTGTCACACTGTGTCCCATGGTGTCCTGCTTGGTCCCCAGCTGTGTCCCCCGATGAGTACCCACGGTGTCCTGCTGTGTCCTCGCTGTGTGCCCCGCTTTCTCCCACTTTGTCCCACGCTGTGTCCCACTGTGTCCTCGCTGTGTCCCCTGCTGTGTCCCGCTGTGTCCCCCACTCTGTCCCGCTGTTTCCCGCTGTGTCCCCCGCTGTGTCCCACTGTGTCCCCGCAGGGTCACCGCTGTTTCGCACTCTGTCCCGCTGTGTTCTGTGGTGTCCCGCTTTGTCCCCCGCTGTGTCCCCAGCTGAGTCCCCGCTGTGTCTCCGCTGTGTCCCCACTGTGTCCAGCTGTGTCCTCACTGTGTCCCCCGCTGTCTCCCGCTCTGTCCCCCGCTGTGTCTCACGCTTTATCCCATCTGTGTCCCACTCTGTCCCGCTGTGTCCCGCTGTGTCCACCACTGTGTCCCTTTGTGTCCCCAGCTGTGTAACCTGCTGTGTAACGCTGTGAATCCCGCTGTATCGAGGCTGTGTCCCGCTGGGTCCCTCTCTGTCCTTGCTCTGTTATTCATGTTGTCCCTCTCTGTCCCCCACTGTGTCCCCTGCTCTTTCCTACTGTGTCCCCCGCTGTGTCCCGTTTTGTCCCTCTGTGTCTCCCGCTGTGTCCCTGCTGTGTCCCTGCTGTGTCCCCGCTGTGTCACGCTGTGTCCTGCTGTGTCCCGTTGTGTCCTGCTGTAACCCTGCTGAGTCCCCCTGTGTCCCCGCTGTGTCCTGCTGTGTCGTTGCTCTGTCCTCCGCTGTGTCCCGCTGTGTCCTCTGCTGTGTCCAGCTGTGTCACTCTGTGTCCCGCTGTATCCCGCTGTGACACTGCTGAGTCCCCGCTGTGTCCCCGCTGTGTCCCCCGCTGTCTCCCACTCTGTCCCCCGCTGTGTCTCATGCTTTGTCCCCGCTGTGTCCCACTGTGACCCGCTGTGTCCCGCTGTGCCCACACTGTGTCCCGTTGTATCCACAGCTGTGTACCACGCTGTGTAACGCTGTGTCCCCGCTGTATCTACGCTGTTCCTCGCTGTATCACACTGTGTCCCCCGCTGTGTCCCCCGCTGTGTCCTCGCTGTGTCCCCAGCTGTGTCCCGCTGTGTCCTCACTGGGTCCCCCGCTGGGTCCCGCTGGGTCCCCCGCTGGGTCCCACTGTGTCCCGCTGTGTCCCGCTCTGTCCCTGCTGTGTCCCGCTGTGTCCCCCTGTGTGCGTGCTGTGTCCCGCTATGTACTCCGTTGTGTCCAGCTGTTTCACCGCTGTGTCCCCTGCTTTGTCCCGCTTTGTCCCGCTGTGTCCTCGCTGGGTTCCCCGCTGTGTCCCGCTGTGTCCCCCGCTGTGTCCCGCTGTGTCCTGCTGTGTCCCGCTCTGTCCCTGCTGTGTCCCGCTGTGCCCTGCTGTGTCGTCGCTGTGTCCCCCGCTGTCTCCCGCTCTGTCCCTCGCTGTGTCTCACGATTTGTCCTTGCTTTGTCCCACTGTGTCACGCTGTGTCCCGCTGTGCCCCCACTGTGTCCCCTTGTGTCCACAGATGTGTACCACACTGTGTAACGCTGTATCCCCGCTGTATCGACGCTGTGTCCCGCTGGGTCTCGCTGTGTCCTCGCTGTGTTCCATGCTGTGTCCCGCAGTGTCCCCCGCTGTGTCCCCCGCTGTGTCCTTGCTGTGTCCCCCGCTGTGTCCCGCTGTGGCCTCGCTGTGTCCCCCGCTGTGTCCTGCTGTGTCCCCCACTGTGTCCCGCTGTGTCCTCGCTGTGTCCCGCTCTGTCTCCCCCTTGTCCTCGCTGTGTCCCGCTGTGACCCGTGGTGTCCCGCTTTGTCCCCCGCTGTGTCCCCCGCTGAGTTCCCGCTGTGTCCCCGCTTGTCCCGCTCTGTCCTCCCTGTGTCCCCCTCTGTGTCCCACTGTGTCCCCTGCTGTGTCCCGCTGTGTCTACTGCTTTGTTCCTGCTGTGTCCCTCTGTGTCCCGCTGTGTCCCCCTGTGTCCTCACTGTGTCCCACGCTGTGTTCCGCTGAGTCCTTGCTGTGTCCCCCGATGTGCCCCGTTGTGTCCCCAGCTGTGTACCCCGCTGTGGCCCACTGTGTCCCCGCTGTATCGACGCTGTGTCCCGCTGTGTCCCACTGTGTCCTCGCTGTGTCCCCCGCTGTCTCCCGCTCTGTCCCCCGCTGTGTCTCATGCTTTGTCCCAACTGTGTCCCACTGTGTTCCGCTGTTTCCCGCTGTGCCCCAACTGTGTCCCGTTGTGTCCACAGCTGTGTACCACGCTGTGTAAAGATATGTCCCCGCTGTATCGACGCTGTGTCCCGCTGGGTCCCGCTGTGTCCTCGCTGTGTTCCCGGCTGTGTCCGCAGTGTCCCCCGCTGTGTCCCCCGCTGTGTCCTCGCTGTGTCCCCCGCCTGTGTCCCACTGTGTCCTCGCTGGGTCCCCGCTGTGTCCCACTTTGTCCCCTG
>NW_012287145.1:0-1445 GCF_000151885.1 Dipodomys ordii
CTGTGTACCCCGCTGTGTAACGCCGTGTCCCCGCTGTATCGACGCTGTGTCCCGCTGTGTCCCGCTGTGTCCTCGCTGTGTTCCCCGCTGTGTCTCGCAGTGTCCCCCGCTGTGTCCCCCGCTGTGTCCTCGCTGTGTCCCCTGCTGTGTCCCGCTGTGTCCTTGCTGTGTCCCCCGCTGTGTCCCGCTGTGTCCCCGCAGGGTCACTGCTGTTTCCCGCTGTGTCCCGTGGTGTCCCGCTTTGTCCCCCGCTGTGTCCCCCGCTGAGTCCCCGCTGTGTCCCCGCTGTGTCGCGGTCTGTCCTCCCTGTGTCCCCCGCTGTGTCCCGCTCTGTCCCCTGCTGTTTCCCGCTGTGTCTACTGCTGTGTCCTGCTGTGTCCCGCTGTGTCCCGCTGTGTCCCCCTGTGTCCTCACTGTGTCCCACGCTGTGTTCCGCTGAGTCCTTGCTGTGTCCCCCGATGTGCCCCGTTGTGTCTCCAGCTGTGTACCCCGCTGTGGCCCACTCTGTCCCCGCTGTATCGACGCTGTGTCCCGCTGGGTCCCGCTGTGTCCTCGCTGTGTCCACCGCTGTGTCCCGCTGTGTCCACCGCTGTGTCCCGCTGTGTCCCCGCTCTGTCCCGCTGTGTCCACCGCTGTGTCCCGCTGTTTCCCCCGCTGTGTCCCGCTGTGTCCCCCGCTCTGTCCCCCTGTGTCCACCGCTGTGTTCCGCTGTTTCCCCCGCTGTGTCCCGCTGTGTCCTCGCTGTGTCCCCCGCTATCTCACTCTCTGTCCCCCACTGTGTCTCACGCTTTGCCCTGCTGTGTCCCACTGTGTTCCGCTGTGTCCCGCTGTGCCCCCACTGTGTCCCGTTGTGTCCACAGCTGTGTACCATACTGTATAATGCTGTGTCCCTGCTGTATCGATGCTGTGTCCCGCTGGGTCCTGCTATGTACTCCGTTGTGTCCAGCTTTTTCACCGCTGTGTCCCCCGCTTTTTCCTGCTGTGTCCTCGCTGGGTTCCCCGCTGGGTCCCGCTGTGCCCCCTGCTGTGTCCCGCTGTGTCCCGCTGTGTCCTGCTCTGTCCCTGCTGTGTCCCGCTGTGCCCTGCTGTGTCCTAGCTGTGTCCCCCGCTGTCTCGAGCTCTGTCCCTCGCTGTGTCTCACGATTTGTCCTTGCTTTGTCCCACTGTGTCCCGCTGTGTCCCGCTGTGCCCACACTGTGTCCCCTTGTGTCCACAGATGTGAACCACACTGTGTAACGCTGTATCCCCGCTGTATCGACGCTGTGTCCTGCTGGGTCCCGCTGTGTCCTCGCTGTGTTCCCTGCTGTGTTCCGCTGTGTCCCCCGGTGTATCCCCCGCTGTGTCCCCCGCTGTATCCCGCTGTGTCCTCGCTGTGTCCCCCACTGTGCCACGCTGTGTCGCCCCGCTGTGTCCCGCTGTGTCCCGCTGTGTCCCCTGCTGTTACC
>NW_012287146.1:0-4108 GCF_000151885.1 Dipodomys ordii
TGTGTCCCCCGCTGTGTCCCGCTGTGTCCTCGCTGTGTCCCCCGCTGTGTCCCGCTGTGTCCCGCTGTGTCCCGCTCTGTCCTGCTGTGTCCCGCTGTGTCTGCTGTGTCTTTGATGTGTCCCCAGCCGTCTCCCGCTCTGTCCCCCGCTTCGTCTCACGATTTGTCCTCGCTGTGTCCCACTGTGTCCTGCTGTGTCCCGCTGTGCCCTCACTGTGTCCCGTTATGTCCACATATGTGTACCACGCTGTGTAACTCTGTATCCCCGCTGTATCGACGCTGTGTCCCGCTGTGTCCTTGCTGTGTTCCCCGCTGTGTCCCGCTGTGTCCCGCTCTGTCCCTGCTGTGTGCCGCTGTGCACTGCTGTGTCCTCCCTGTGTCCCCCGCTGTCTCCCGCTCTGTCCCCCACTGTATCTCACGATTTGTCTTCGCTTTGTCCCACTGTGTCCCGCTGTGTCCCGCTGTGCCCC
Source organism: Dipodomys ordii (assembly GCF_000151885.1). NCBI lineage: Eukaryota > Metazoa > Chordata > Mammalia > Rodentia > Heteromyidae > Dipodomys > Dipodomys ordii. The sequence goes on from NW_012287146.1 coordinate 470, forward strand.
CACTGTGTCCCCTTGTGTCCACAGATGTGTACCACACTGTGTAACGCTGTATCCCCGCTGTATCGCCGCTGTGTCCCGCTGGGTCCCGCTGTGTCCCGCTGTGTCCCCCGGTGTGTCCCCTGCTGTTTTCCTGTCTGTGTCCCCCGCTATGTCCTGCTGTGTCCTCGCTGGGCCCCCCGCTGTTTCCCACTGGGTACCCCGCTGTGTCCCGCTGTGTCCCCTGCTGTGTACCCTGCTTTGTCCCGCTGTGTTCCCCGCTGTGTCCCGCTGTGTCCCGCTGTGTCCTCGCTGTATCGCGCTCTGTCTCCCCCTTGTCCCCGCTGTGTCCCGCGCTGTCCCGAGGTGTCCCGCTTTGTCCCCCGCTGTGTCCGCCGCTGAGTCCCCGCTGTGTCCCCGCTGTGTCCCGCTCTGTCCTCCCTGTGTCCCCCGCTGTGTCCCGCTGTGTCCCCTGCTGTGTCCCGCTGTGTCTACTGCTGTGTTCCTGCTGTGTCCAGCTGTGTCCCGCTGTATCCCCCTGTGTCCTCACTGTGTCCCACGCTGTGTTCCGCTGAGTACTTGCTGTGTCCCCCGCTGTGTCCTCGCTGTGTCCCCCGCTGTCTCCCGCTCTGTCCCCCGCTGTGTCTCACGCTTTATCCCGTCTGTGTCCCACTCTGTCCCGCTGTGTCCCGCTGTGTCCACCACTGTGTCCCTTTGTGTCCCCAGCTGTGTAACCCGCTGTGTAACGCTGTGAATCCCACTGTATCGAGGCTGTGTCACGCTGGGTCCCGCTGTGTCCTTGCTCTGTTATTCGTGGTGTCCCCCTCTGTCCCCCGCTGTGTCCCCCGCTCTGTCTTACTGTGTCCCCCACTGTGTCTTGTTGTGTCCTACTGTGTCCCGTGGTGTCCCGCTTTTTTCCCACTAAGTCCCCTGCTGAGTCCCCTCTGTGTCCCCGCTGTGCCCAGCTGTGTCCTCGCTGTGTCCTCTGCTGTCTCCCGCTTTGTCCTACGCTGTGTCCTACTGTGTCCCAATGTGTCCCTGCAGTGTCCTGCACCGTGTCCCGCTGTGTCCCGCTGTGTCCCCCGCTGTGTCATGCTGGGTCCCGCTGTGTCCCCGCTGTGTCTCCGCTGTGTCCCGCTGTGTCCCCCGCTGTGTCCCGCTGTGTCCCCTGCTGTGTCCCGCTGTGTCCCGCTGTGTCCCCCGCTGTGTCCCGCTGTGACCTCCGCTGTGTCCTGCTGTGTCCACTGCTGTGAACCTGTTGTGCCTTGCTGTGTCCCCCACTGTCCCCCGCTGTGTCCTTGCTGTGTCCCTCTGTGTCCCGCTGTGTCCCAAAGTGTCCCCAGCTGTGTCCCGCTGCTGTGTCCCGCTCTGTCCCCCACTGTGTCCCCCGCTGAGTCCTCTATGTGTCGCCACTGTGTCCGGCTGTGTCCTCGCTGTGTCCCCTGCTGTCTCCCGCTTTGTCCCACGCTGTGTCCCGCTGTGTCCTCGCTGTGTCCCCCGCTCTGTCCCGCTATGTTCCCGCAGTGTCCCCGCTGTGTCCTGCTGTGTCCCACTGTGTCCCGTGGTGTCCCAGGTTGTCCTTCGCTGTGTCCCCAGGTGAGTCCCCGCTGTGTCCCGCTGTGTCCCCCACTGGGTCCCGCTGTGTCCCCGCAGGGTCACCGCTGTTTCCCGCTGTGACCCGCTGTGTTCCGTGGTGTCCCGCTTTGTCCCCCGCTGTGTCCCCCACTGAGTCCCCGCTGTGTCCCCCGCTTTGTACCGCTGTGTCCCCGCAGTGTCCCCGCTGTGTCCTGCTGTGTCACACTGTCCCGTGGTGTCCTGCTTTGTCCCCCGCTGTGTCCCCCACTGAGTCCCTCTGTGTCACAACTGTGTCCCGCTGTGTCCTCGCTGTGTCCCCCGCTGTCTCCCGCTTGGTCCCCCGCTGTATCCCGCACCCCACTGTACCGCTGTGTCCTCGCTGTGTCCCCCACTGTGTCCAGCTGTGTCCTCCGTGTATCCCAAGCTGTGTTCCGCTGTGTCCCTCTGTGTCCCCGCTGTGTCCCGCTATGTTCCCGCAGTGTCCTCGCTGTGTCCCGCTGTGTCCCGCTTGTCCTCGCTGTGTCCCCCGCTGTGTCCCTTTGTGTCCCCAGCTGTGTACACCGCTGTGTACTGCTGGGTCCCCACTGTATCGACGCTGTGTCCTGCTGGGTCCCGCTGTGTCCTCGCTGTGTTCCCCGTTGTGTCCCGCTGTGTCCCCCGCTGTGTCCCCGCTGTGTCCCTGCTGTGTCCCTGCTGTGTCGCCGCTGTGTCCCGCTGTGTCCTGCTGTGTCCTCACTGTGTCCCACGCTGTGTTCCGCTGTGTCCCCTGCTGTGTCCCGCTGTGTCCCGCTGTGTCCCCGCTGTGTCCTGCTGTGTCCCCCGCTGTGTCCCGCTGTGTCCCTGCTGTGACCCTCTCTGTCCCCGCTGTATTGACGCTGTGTCCCGGTGTGTCCCGCTGTGTCCGCGCTGTGTTTCCGGCTGTGTCCCTCTGTGTACCCCTCTGTGTCCCCTGCTGTGTCCAGCTGTGTCCCCTGTCTGTCCCTTGCTGTCCCCCGCTGTGTCCCCCGCTGTGTCTCACTGTGTCGCCTGCTTTGTCCCGCTGCGCCCCTGCAGTGTCCCCGCTGTGTCCTACTGTGTCTTGCTGTGTCCCGTGTTGTCCCGCTTTGTCCCCCGCTGTGACCTCGCAGTGTTTCCTGCTGTTTCCCCGCTGTGTCCCTCTGTGTACCCCGCTGTGTCCAGCTTTGTCCCCGCTGTGTCTCGCTGTGTCCCACGCTCTGTCCCACACTGTGTCCCGCAGTGTCCCCCGCTGTGTCCCGCTGTGTCCTCCGCTGTGTCCCACTGTGTCCCCCGCTGAGTCCCCGCTGTGTCACCGCTGTGTCCCGCTGTTTCCTCGCTGTGTCCCCTGCTGTCTCCCTCTCTGCCCCCGCTGTGTCTCACGCTTTGTCCCCGCTGTGTCACACTGTGTCCCGCTGTGTCCGGCTGTGCCCCCACTGTGTCCCGTTGTGTCCACAGTGTGTACCACGCTGTGTAACGCTGCGTCCCCGCTGTATCGATGCTGTGTCCCGCTGTGTCCCGCTGTGTCCTCGCTGTGTTCCCCACTGTGTCCCGCTGTGTCCCCCGCTGTGTCCCCCGCTGTGTCCTCGTTGTGTCCCCTGTTGTTCCCGCTGTGTCCTCACTGGGTAGCCCACTGTGTCCCACTGTGTCCTCCGCTGTGTACCACGCTGTGTAACTCTGTGTGCCCGCTGTATCGACGCTGTGTCCCGCTGTGTCCACGCTGTGTCCTCGCTGTGTTCCCCGCTGTGTCCTGCTGTGTCCCCCGCTGTGTTCCCCGCTGTGTCCCCCTGTGTCCCCCGCTGTGTCCTGCTGTGTCCTCGCTGGGTCTCCCGCTGAGTCCCGCTGTGTCCCCCGCTGTGTCCCGCTGTGCCCGCTGTGTCCTCGCTGTGTCCCCCCCTGTGTCCCGTTGTGTTCCTAGCTGTGAACCCTGTTGTGTCCCGCTGTATCGACTCTGTGTCCCACTGGGTCCCGCTGTTTCCTTCCTGTGTTCCCCGCTGTGTCTCGCTGTGTCCCCGCTGTATCGAAGCTGTGTCCCTGCTGTGTCCCTCTGTTTCCCGCTCTGTCCTCGCTGTGTCCCCAGCTGTGTCCCGTTGT
>NW_012287147.1:0-5220 GCF_000151885.1 Dipodomys ordii
ATGTGTTCCCTGCTCTGTACCTGCTTTGTCCCGCTGTGTCTGCCGCTGTGTCCCGCTGTGTCCCCCGCTGTGTCCCGCTGTGTCTTCGCTGTGTCCCGCTCTGTCTCCCCCTTGTCCCCGCTGTGTCCCGCTCTGTCCCGTGGTGTCCCGCTTTGTCCCCCGCGGTGTCCCCCGCTGAGTCCCCGCTGTGTCCCCGCTGTGTCCCCCTGTGTCCTCACTGTGTCCCACGCTGTGTTCCGCTGAGTCCTTGCTGTGTCCTCAGATGTGCCCCGTTGTGTCCCCAACTGTGTACCCCGCTGTGGCACACTCTGTCCCCGCTGTATCGACCCTGTGTCCCGCTGGGTTCTGCTGTGTCCTCGCTGTGTCCACCGCTGTGTCCTGCTGTGTCCACCGCTTTGTCCCGCTGTGTCCACCGATATGTCCCGCTGTGTCCACCGCTGTGTCCCGCTGTGTCCCCCGCTGTGTCCAGCTGTGTCCTCGTTTTGTCCCCCGCTGTCTCCTGCTCTATCCCCGCTGTGTCTCACGCTTTGTCCCCGCTGAGTCCCACTGTGTTCTGCTGTGTCCCGCTGTGCCCCCACTGTGTCCCGTTGTGTCCACAGCTGTGTACCCCGCTGTGTAACGCTGTGTCCCCGCTGTATCGACGCTGTGTCCCGCTGGGTCCCGCTGTGTCCTCGCTGTGTTCCCTGCTGTGTCTCGCAGTGTCCCCTGCTGTGTCCCGCTGTGTCCTTGCTGTGTCCCCCGCTGTGTCCCGCTGTGTCCCCGCAGGGTCACTGCTGTTTCCCGCTGTGTCCCGTGGTGTCCCGCTTTGTCCCCCGCTGTGTCCCCCGCTGAGTCCCCGCTGTGTCCCCGCTGTGTCGCGGTCTGTCCTCCCTGTGTCCCCCGCTGTGTCCCGCTCTGTCCCCTGCTGTTTCCCGCTGTGTCTACTGCTGTGTCCTGCTGTGTCCCGCTGTGTCCCGCTGTGTCCCCCTGTGTCCTCACTGTGTCCCACGCTGTGTTCCGCTGAGTCCTTGCTGTGTCCCCCGATGTGCCCCGTTGTGTCTCCAGCTGTGTACCCCGCTGTGGCCCACTCTGTCCCCGCTGTATCGACGCTGTGTCCCGCTGGGTCCCGCTGTGTCCTCGCTGTGTCCACCGCTGTGTCCCGCTGTGTCCACCGCTGTGTCCCGCTGTGTCCCCGCTCTGTCCCGCTGTGTCCACCGCTGTGTCCCGCTGTTTCCCCCGCTGTGTCCCGCTGTGTCCCCCGCTCTGTCCCCCTGTGTCCACCGCTGTGTTCCGCTGTTTCCCCCGCTGTGTCCCGCTGTGTCCTCGCTGTGTCCCCCGCTATCTCACTCTCTGTCCCCCACTGTGTCTCACGCTTTGCCCTGCTGTGTCCCACTGTGTTCCGCTGTGTCCCGCTGTGCCCCCACTGTGTCCCGTTGTGTCCACAGCTGTGTACCATACTGTATAATGCTGTGTCCCTGCTGTATCGATGCTGTGTCCCGCTGGGTCCTGCTATGTACTCCGTTGTGTCCAGCTTTTTCACCGCTGTGTCCCCCGCTTTTTCCTGCTGTGTCCTCGCTGGGTTCCCCGCTGGGTCCCGCTGTGCCCCCTGCTGTGTCCCGCTGTGTCCCGCTGTGTCCTGCTCTGTCCCTGCTGTGTCCCGCTGTGCCCTGCTGTGTCCTAGCTGTGTCCCCCGCTGTCTCGAGCTCTGTCCCTCGCTGTGTCTCACGATTTGTCCTTGCTTTGTCCCACTGTGTCCCGCTGTGTCCCGCTGTGCCCACACTGTGTCCCCTTGTGTCCACAGATGTGAACCACACTGTGTAACGCTGTATCCCCGCTGTATCGACGCTGTGTCCTGCTGGGTCCCGCTGTGTCCTCGCTGTGTTCCCTGCTGTGTTCCGCTGTGTCCCCCGGTGTATCCCCCGCTGTGTCCCCCGCTGTATCCCGCTGTGTCCTCGCTGTGTCCCCCGCTGTGCCACGCTGTGTCCCCCGCTGTGTCCCGCTGTGTCCCGCTGTGTCCCCTGCTGTTTACCCTGCTTTGTCCCGCTGTGTCCTCGCTGTGTCCTGCTCTGTCTCCTCCTTGTCCCCGCTGTGTTCCGCTGTGTCCCGTGGTGTCCCGCTTTGTCCCCCGCTGTGTCCCCCGCTGTGTCCCCCGCTGAGTCCCTGCTGTGTCCCCGCTGTGTCCCGCTCTGTCCTCCCTGTGTCCCCGGCTGTGTCCCGCTGTGTCCCCTGCTGTGTCCTGCTGTGTCTACTGCTTTGTTCCTGCTGTTTCCCGCTGTGGCCCACTCTGTCCCCGCTGTATCGACGCTGTGTCCCGCTGGGTCCCGCTGTGTCCTCGCTGTGTCCACCGCTGTGTCCCGCTGTGTCCCCCGCTCTGTCCCCCTTTGTCTACCGCTGTGTCCCGCTATTTCCCCCGCTGTGTCCCGCTGTGTCCCCCGCTGTGTCCCGCTGTGTCCCGCTGTGTCCCGCTCTGTCCCTGCTGTGTCCCGCTGTGTGCTGCTGTGTCCTTGCTGTGTCCCCTTCTGTCTCCCGCTCTGTCCCCCGCTGTGTCTCACGATTTGTCCTCGCAGTGTCCCACTGTGTCCCGCTCTGTCCCGCTGTGCCCCCACTGTGTCCCCTTGTGTCCACAGATTTGTACCACACTGTGTAACGCTGTATCCCCGCTGTATCGACGCTGGGTGCCGCTGGGTCCCGCTGTGTCCTCGCTGTGTTCCCTGCTGTGTCCCGCTGTGTCCTGCTGTGTCCTCGCTGTGTCCCCCGCTGTCTCCCGCTCTGTCCCCCGCTTCGTCTCACGATTTGTCCTCGCTGTGTCCCACTGTGTCCCGCTGTGTCCCGCTGTGGCCCCACTGTGTCCCCTTGTGTCCACAGATTTGTAACACACTGTGTAACGCTGTATCCCCGCTGTATCGATGCTGGGTCCCGCTGGGTCCCGCTGTGTCCTCGCCGTGTTCCCTGCTGTGTCCTGCTGTGTCCTGCTGTGTCCTCGCTGTGTCCCCCGCTGTCTCCCGCTCTGTCCCCCGCTTCGTCTCACGATTTGTCCTCGCTGTGCCCCCACTGTGTCCCGTTGTGTCCACAGATGTGTACCACGCTGTGTAAACCTGTAACCCAGCTGTATCGACACTGTGACCCGCTGGGTCCCACTGGGTCCTCGCTGGGTCCACCGCTGTGTCCCGCTGTTTCCCCCGCTGTGTCCCGCTGTGTCCTCGCTGTGTCCCCCGCTGTCTCCCTCTCTGTCCCCCGCTGTGTCTCACGCTTTGTCCCCAATGTGTCCCACTGTGTTCCGCTGTGTCCCGCTGTGTCCCCACTGTGTCCCGTTGTGTCCACAGCTGTGTACCACGCTGTGTAACGCTGTATTCCCGCTGTTTCGACGCTGTGTCCCGCTGTGTCCCTCAGTGTCCCCCGCTGTGTCCCCCAATGTGTCCTCGCTGTGTTCCCCGCTGTGTCCTCTGTGTCCTTGCTGGGTCCCCCGCTGGGTCCCGCTGTGTCCACCGCTGTGTCCCGCTGTGTCCCGCTCTGTCCCTGGTGTGTCATGCTGTGTCCTGCTGTGTCGTCGCTGTGTCCCCCGCTGTCTCCCGCTCTGTCCCCCGCTACGTCTCACGATTTGTCCTCGCTGTGTCCAACTGTGTCCCGCTCTGCCCCCACTGTGTCCCGCTGTGTCCACAGATGTGAACCACGCTGTGTAATGCTGTATCCCCGCTGTATCGACGCTGTGTCCTGCTGGGTCCCGCTGTGTCCTCGCTGTGTTCCCCGCAGTGCCCCGCAGTGTCCCCCGCTGTGTCCCCCGCTGTGTCCTCGCTGTGTCCCCCACTGTGTCCCGCTGTGTCCTCGCTGGGTCCTCCGCTGGGTCCCGCTGGGTCCCGCTGTGTCCCGCTCTGTCCCTGCTGTGTCCCGCTGTGTACTGCTGTGTCCTCGCTATGTCCCCCGCTGTCTCCCGCTCTGTCCCCCACTTTGTCTCACGATTTGTCCTCGCTGTGTCCCACTGTGTCCCACTCTGTCCCGCTGTGCCCCCACTGTGTCCCGTTGTGTCCACAGATGTGTACCACGCTGTGTAAAGCTGTATCCCAGCTGTCTCGACGCTGTGTCCCGCTGGGTCCCGCTGGGTCCTCGCTCGGTCCACCGCTGTGTCCCGCTGTTTCCACCACTGTGTCCCGCTGTGTCCCCCGCTCTCTCCCCCTGTGTCCACCGCTGTGTCCCGCTGTTTCCCCTGCTGTGTCCCGCTGTGTCCTCGCTGTGTCCCCCGCTGTATCCCGCTCTGTCCCCCGCTGTGTGTCACGCTTTGTCCCCGCTGTGTCCCATTGTGTTCCGCTGTGTCCTGCTGTGCCCCCACTGTGTCCCGTTGTGTCCACAGCTGTGTACCACGCTGTGTAACACTGTGTCCCCGCAGTATCGACGCTGTGTCCCGCTGGGTCCCGCTGTGTCCTCACTGTTTTCACGGCTGTGTCCCGCAGTGTCCACCGCTGTGTCCCGCTGTGTCCCTCTCTGTCCCTGCTGTGTCCCGCTGTGTCCTGCTGTGTCCTCGCTGTGTCCCCCGCTGTCTCCTGCTCTGTCCCCCGCTACGTCTCACGATTTGTCCTCGCTGTGTCCCACTGTGTCCTGCTGTGCCCCCACTGTGTCCCGTTGTGTCCACAGATGTGTACCACGCTTTGTAACGCTGTATCCCCGCTGTATCGACGCTGTGTCCCACTGGGTCCCGCTGTGTCCTCGCAGTGTTCCCCACTGTGTCCCGCAGTGTCCCCCGCTGTGTCCCCCGCTCTGTCCTCGCTGTGTCCCCCGCTGTGTCCCGCTGTGTCCTCGCTGGGTCCTCCGTTCTATCCCGCTGTGTCCTCGCTCTGTCCCCCGGTGTGTCGCGCTGTGTCCCCGCTGTGTCCCAAGCTGTGTCCCGCTGTGTACCCCACTGTGTCCCCCTCTGTGTCCTGCTGTGTCCCCCGCTGTGTCCCGCTCTGTCCCGCTGTGTCCCCCGCTGTTTCCCTGCTGTGTCCCCGCTGTGTCCTGCTGTATACAGCTGTGTCCCCCGCTGAGTCCCGCTGTGTCCCCGCTGTGTCCCGCTGTGTTCCCCATGTGTCCTCCGCTGTGTCCCACCGTGTCCCACTGTGTCCCCCACTGTTTCCCCCGCTGTGTCCGGCTGTGTCCCCCGCTTTGTCCCGCTGTGTCCACTGCTGTGTCCCCGCTGTGTCCCGCTTTTTCCCTGGCTGTATCCCGCTGTGTCCTCACTGTGTCCCAGGCTGTATCCCGCTGTGTCCTCGC
>NW_012287148.1:0-6776 GCF_000151885.1 Dipodomys ordii
TCACGCTGTGGTCCCCGTTGTGTCCCTCTGTGTCCCCTGCTGTGTCCCTTCTCTGTCTGTGCTGTGTCCCGCTTTGTCCCCCGCTTTGTTCCGCTGTGTCTCGCTGTGTCCCACGCTCTGTCCCTCACTGTGTCCCGCAGTGTCCCCCGCTGTGTCCCGTTTTGTCCCCCGCCTTGTCCCCGCTGTGTCACCGCTGTGTCCCGCTGTTTCCTCGCTGTGTCCCCTGCTCTCTCCCTCTCTGTCCCCCGCTGTGTCTCACGCTTTGTCCCCGCTGTGTCCCACTGTGTCCCGCTGTGTCCCGCTGTGCCCCCACTGTATTTCGTTGTGTCCACAGCTGTGTACCACGCTGTGTAACGCTGTGTGCCCGCTGTATCTACGCTGTGTCCCGCTGGGTCCTCGCTGTGTCCCCCGCTGTGTCCCGCTGTGTCCCCCGCTGAGTTCCCGCTGTGTCACCGCTGTGTCCCGCTGTTTCCTCGCTGTGTCCCCTGCTGTCTCCCTCTCTGTCCCCTGCTGTGTCTCACGATTTGTCCCCGCATTGTCCCACTGTGTCCCGCTGTGTCCGGCTGTGCCCCCACTGTGTCCAGTTGTGTAAACAGATGTGTAATACGCTGTGTAACGCTGTGTCCCCGCTGTATCGACGCTGTGTCCCGCTGTGTCCCGCTGTGTCCTCGCTGTGTTCCCCGCTGTCTCCCGCTCTGTCCCTCGCTGTGTCTCACGCTTTGTCCCCGCTGTGTCCCACTGTGTCCCGCTGTGTCCGGCTGTGCCCCCACTGTGTCCCGTTGTGTCCACAGCTGAGTACCACGCTGTGTAACGCTGTGTGCCCGCTGTATTGACGCTGTGTCCCGGTGTGTCCTGCTGTGTCCGCGCTGTGTTTCCGGCTGTGTCCCGCTGTGTACCCCTCTGTGTCCCCCGCTGTGTCCCTCTGTGTCCCCTCTCTGTCCCCTGCTGGCCCCCGCTGTGTCCCCCGCTGTGTCTCGCTGTGTCGCCCGCTTTGTCTCGCTGTGCCCCTGCAGTGTCCCCGCTGTGTCCCACTGTGTCACACTGTGTCCCGTGTTGTCCCGCTTTGTCCCCCGCTGTGACCTCGCAATGTTTCCCGCTGTGTCCCGCTGTGTCCTCGCTGGGTCCCCCGCTGTGTCCCGCTGTGTTCCCCACTGTGTCCCGCTGTGTCCGACTGTGTCCCGCTGTGTCCCCGCTGTGCCCCGGTGTGTCCCGCTGTGTCCCCGCTGAGTGCCCGCTGTGTCCCGCTGTGTACCCCGCTGTGTCCAGCTGTGTCCTTTTGTGTCACGCTGTTTCCCCGCTGTGTCCCTGCTGTGTCCCTCTGTGTACCCCGCTGTGTCCAGCTTTGTCTCCGCTGTGTCTCGCTGTGTCCCACGCTCTGTCCCACACTGTGTCCCGCAGTGTCCCTGGCTGTGTCCCGCTGTGTCCCCCGCTGTGTCCCACTGTGTCCCCCCTGAGTCCCCGCTGTGTCACCGCTGTGTCCCGCTGTTTCCTCGCTGTGTCCCCTGCTGTCTCCCTCTCTGCCCCTGCTGTGTCTCACGCTTTGTCCCCGCTGTGTCCCATTGTGTCCCGCTGTGTCCGGCTGTGCCCCCACTGTGTCCCGTTGTGTCCACAGTGTGTACCACGCTGTGTAACGCTGCGTCCCCGCTGTATCGACGCTGTGTCCCGCTGTGTCCCGCTGTGTCCTCGATCTGTTCCCCGCTGTGTCCCGCTGTGTCCCCCGCTGTGTCCCCCGCTGTGTCCTCGTTGTGTCCCCTGTTGTTCCCGCTGTGTCCTCACTGGGTAGCCCACTGTGTCCCACTGTGTCCTCCGCTGTGTACCACGCTGTGTAACTCTGTGTGCCCGCTGTATCGACGCTGTGTCCCGCTGTGTCCACGCTGTGTCCTCGCTGTGTTCCCCGCTGTGTCCTGCTGTGTCCCCCGCTGTGTTCCCCGCTGTGTCCCCCTGTGTCCCCCGCTGTGTCCTGCTGTGTCCTCGCTGGGTCTCCCGCTGGGTCCCGCTGTGTCCCCCGCTGTGTCCCGCTGTGTCCCGCTGTGTCCTCGCTGTGTCCCCCGCTGTGTCCCGTTGTGTTCCTAGCTGTGTACCCTGTTGTGTCCCGCTCTATCGACTCTGTGTCCCACTGGGTCCCGCTGTTTCCTTCCTGTGTTGCCCGCTGTGTCTCGCTGTGTCCCCGCTGTATCGACGCTGTGTCCCTGCTGTGTCCCGCTGTTTCCCGCTCTGTCCTCGCTGTGTCCCCAGCTGTGTCCCGTTGTGTCCCCAGCTGTGTCCCCCGCTATGTCCCGCTGTGTGTACTGCTGTGTCCATGCTTTGTCCCGCTGTGTCTCGCTGTGTCCCGCTGTGTCCTCTCTGTGTCCCCTGCTATGTTCCGCTGTGTCCTCGCTGTGTCCCCCGCTGTGTCCCGCTGTGTCCCCCGCTGTGTCGCGCTGTGTCCCGCTGTGTCCCCCGCTGTGTCTGCTGCTGTGTCCTGCTGTGTCCCCCGCTCTGTCACCAATGTGTCCCGCTGTGTCCTCGCTGTGTCCCGCTGTGTCTCGCTGTGCCCCCACTCTTTCCCGTTGTGTCCACAGCTGGGTACCACGCTGTGTAACACTGTGTCCCCGCTGTATGGACGCTGTGTGCTGCTGTGTCCCGCTGTGTCCTTGCTGTGTTCCCCGCTTTGTCCCGCTGTGTCCCCAGCTGTGTCACCCGCTGTGTCCCGCTGTGTCCTCGCTGGGTCCCCCACTGTGTCCCGCTGTGCCCCCTGCTGTGTTCGGCTGTGTCCCGCTATGTCTCGCTCGGTCCCTGCTGTGTCCCGCTGTGTCTCGCTGTGTCCCTGCTGTGTGCCCGGCTGTGTCCTGCTGTGTACTCCGTTGTGTCCAGCTGTTTCACCGCTGTGTCTTGCTTTGGCCCCTCTCTGTCTCCGCTGTCCCCCGCTGTGTCCCCCTCTGTGTCCCGCTGTGTCCCGCTGTGTCCCCCGCTTTGTCCCGCTGAGTCCCCTCTGTGTCGCCGCTGTGTCCCGCTGTGTCCTCGCTGTGTCCCCCGCTGTCTGCCGCTTTGTCCCCGCTGTGTCCCTAGCTGTGTCCCGCTGTGTCCTACTGTGTACCCCGCTGTGTCCCACTATGTTCCCGCAGTGTCCCCGCTGTGTACCGCTCTGTCCCGCTGGGTAATCTCTGTGTCCCCCGCAGTGTCCCGTTGTGTCCCCAGCTATGCACCCTGCTGTGTCCCGCTGTGTCCCCGCTGTAACGACGCTGGGTTCCGCTGGATCCCGCTATGTCCTCCATGTGTTCCCCGCTTTGTCCCGTTGTGTCCCCAGTTGTGTACCTCGCTGTGTCCCACTGTGTCCCCGCTGTATCGACGCTGGGTCCCGCTGTGTCCTCCCTGTGTCCCCCGCTGTGTCCCGCTGTGTCCCACTGTGTCCGCCCCTGTGTCCCACGCTGTGTTCCCCTGGGTCCTCGCTGTGTCCCGCTCTATCCCGCTGTGTCCTCGATCTGTCCCCCGGTGTGTCCCGCTGTGTCCCCGCTGTGTCCCAAGATGTGTCCCGCTGTGTACCCCACTGTGTCCCCCTCTGTGTCCCGCTGTGTCCCCCGCTGTGTCCCGCTGTGTCCCCCGCTGTGACCCTGCTGTGTCCCCGCTGTGTCCTGCTGTATACTGCTGTGTCCCCCTCTGAGTCCCGCTGTGTCCCCGCTGTGTCCCGCTGTGTTCCCCATGTGTCCCCCGCTGTGTCCCACCGTGTCCCACTGTGTCCCCCACTGTTTCCCCCGCTGTGTCCGGCTGTGTCCCCCGCTGTGTCCCGCTGTGTCCACTGCTGTGTCCCCGCTGTGTCCCGCTTTTTCCCTGGCTGTATCCCGCTGTGTCCTCACTGTGTCCCCCGCTGTATAACGCTGTGTCCTCGCTGTGTCCCCAGCTGTGTCCCGCTGTGTCCCCCGCTTTGTCCCGCTGTGTCCCACTGTGTCCCCGCTGTGTCCCGCTGTGTCCCGCTGTGTCCCCGGTGTGCCCGCTGTGTCCCGCTGTGTACCCCGCTGTGTCCAGCTATGTCACCGCTGTATCCCGCTGTGGCCCATCACTGTCTCCGCTGTCCTCCGCTGTGTCCCCCACTGTGTGCCGCTGTGTCCCGCTATGTCCCCCGCTGTGTTCCGCTGTTTCCCGCTGTGTCCTCGCTGTGTCCCGTGGTGTCTCACTTTGTCCCCGCTGTGTCCCCAACTGTGTGCCCGCTGTGTCCCGCTGTGTACCCCGCAGTGTCCAGCTGTGTCACTGCTCTGTCCCGCTGTGGCCCATCTCTGTCTCAGCTGTACCCCGCTGTGTCTCCCGCTGTGTTCCGCTGTGTCCCGCTGTGTCCCCTGCTTTGTCCTGCTGTGTCTCTGCAGTGTCCCCGCTGTGTCCCGCTGTGTCACACTGTGTCCCGTGGTGTCCCACTTTGTCCCCCACTGTGTCCCCCGCTGTGTCCCCCGCTGACTCCCCTCTGTTTCGACTCTGTGTCCCGCTGTTTCCCGCTGTGTCCTCGCTGTGTTCCCCGCTGTGTCCCGCTGTGTCCCCCGTTGTGTCCACCGCTGTGTCCCCGCTGTGTCCCGCTGTGTCCTCGCTGTGTCCCCTGCTGTGTCCCGCTGTGTCCCCCGCTGTGTCCCGTTGTGTCCGAATGTGTCCCGCTCTGTACCCACTGTGTCCCGCTGTGTCCCGCTGTGTCCCCGCTGTGTGCCCGCTGTGTCCCGCTGTGTACCCCGCTGTGTCCAGCTGTGTCCTTTTGTGTCACACTGTTTCCCTCTGTGTCCCTGCTTGTCCCTCTGTGTACCCCGCTGTGTCCAGCTTTGTACCCGCTGTGTCTCGCTGTGTCCGATGCTCTGTCCCACACTGTGTCCCGCTGTGTCCCCCACTGTCTCCCACTTTGTCCCACGCTGTGTCCCGCTCTATCCCGCTGTGTCCTCGCTCTGTCCCCCGTTGTGTCCCGCTGTGTCCCCGCTGTGTCCCACGCTGTGTCCCGCTGTGTTCCGCTGTGTCCTCGTTGTGTCCCCTGCTGTGTCCCATTGTGTCCCCAGCTGTGTACCCTGCTGTGTCCCGCTGTGTGCCCTCTGTATCGACGCTGTGTCCCGCTGGGTCCCGCTGTGTGCCCCACTGTGACCCTCTGTGTCCCCAACTGTGTACCCTGCTGTGTAACGCTGTGTCCCGGCTGTATCAACGCTGTGTCCCGCTGGGTCCCGCTGGGTCCTGCTGAGTCCCGCTGTGTACCCCGCTGTGTCCCGCTATGTTCCCGCACTGTCCCCGCTGTGTCCCGCTGTGTCCCACTGTGTCCCGTGGTGTCCCAGTTTGTGCCCGCTGTGTCTCGCTGTGTCCCACGCTCTGTCCCACACTGTGTCCCGCAGTGTCCCCCGCTGTGTCCCGCAGTGCCCCCAGCTGTGTCCCGCTGTGTCCCACTGTGTCCCCCGCTGAGTCCCCGCTGTGTCACCGCTGTGTCCCGCTGTTTCCTCGCTGAGTCCCCTGCTATCTCCCTTTCTGTCCCCCGCTGTGTCTCACGCTTTGTCCCCGCTGTGTCCCACTGTGTCCCGCTGTGTCCCGCTGTGCCCCCACTGTGTCCCCGCTGTGTCCCTGCTGTTTCCCTGCTGTGTCGCCGCTCTGTACCGCTGTTTCCTGCTGTGTCCTCGCTGTGTCCCATTCTGTGTTCCGCTGTGTCCCCCACTGTGTCCCGCTGTGTCCCGCTGTGTCCCCGCTGTGTCCCGCTGTGTCCTCGCTGTGTCCCCAGCTGTGTACCCCACTGTGTCCCGCTGTGTCCCTGCTGTATCGACGCTGGGTCCTGCTGGGTCCCGCTGTGTCCTCCCTTTGTCCCCCGCTGTGTCCTGCTGTGTCCGGCACTGTGTCCCGCTGTGTCTACTGCTGTGTCCCCGCTGTGTCCTGCTGTGTCCAACTGGGTTTCTGCTGTATCCACGCTGGGTCCCGCTGGGTCCTGCTCTGTCATCCCTGTGTCCCCCGCTGTGTCTCTGCTGTGTCCCCGCTGTGTCCCCGCTGTGTCCCGCTTTGTCCCGCAGTGTACTGTTGTGTCCCCCGCTGAATCCCGCTGTGTCCCAATGTGTCCTCGCTTTTTCCCCGCTGTGTCCCGCTGTGTCCTCCCTGTGTCCCACGCTGTGTCCCGCTGTGTACCCCGCTGTGTCCAGCTGTGTCACCGCTTTGTCTTGCTGTGGCCACTCTCTGTCTCCGCTGTCCCCCGCTGTGTCCCCCGCTGTGTCCCGCTGTGTCCCGCTGTGTCCTCGCTGTGTCTCCAGCTGTGTACCCCACTGTGTCCTGCAGTGTCCCTGCTGTATCGACGCTGGGTCCCGCTGGGTCCCGCTGTGTCCTCCCTTTGTCCGCCGCTGTGTCCCGCTGTGTCCCGCTGTGTCCCCCGCTGTGTTCCCCGCTATGTCCCGCTGTGTCCCCCGCTGTGTCCCACTGTGTCCTTGCTGTGTCCCATGCTGTGTGCCGCTGTGTCCTCGATGTGTCCCCCGCTGTGTCCCGCTGTGTCCTGCTGTGTCACGCTGTTTCCCCGCTGCGTCCCCGCTGTGTCCCTCTGTGTACCCCGCTGTGTAGAGCTTTGTCCCCGCTGTGTCTCGCTGTGTCCCACGCTCTGTCCCCCACTGTGTCCCGCTCTGTCCCCCTCTGTGTCCCCTGCTGTGTCCTACTGTGTCCCCGCAGTGTCACTGCTGTTTCCTGCTGTGTCCCGCTGTGTTCCGTGGTGTTCCTCTTTGTCTCCCGCTGTGTCCCCCGCTGAGACCCCGCTGTGTCAACGCTGTGTCCCCCTGTGTCCTGGCTGTGTCACCCGCTGTCTCCCGCTCTGTACCCTG
>NW_012287149.1:0-3033 GCF_000151885.1 Dipodomys ordii
TGTGTCCCGCTGTGTCCCACTGTGGCCCCCTATGTCCTGCTGTGTCTGCTGTGTCCCCGCTGTGTCCTGCTGTGTCCCACGCTGTGTCCCACTGTGTCCCCGCTGTGTCCCCCACTGAGTCCCGTTGTGTCCCGTGCTTTGTCCCGCTGTGTATTGCTGTGTCTGCCGCTGTGTCCCGCTGTTTCCCCACTGTGTCCCCCGTTGTGTCCCACTGTGTCCCCACTGTGTCCTCGCTTTTCTCCTGCTGTGTCCTGTAGTGTCCCCCGCTGGGCCCCTCGCTGTGTCCCGCTGTGTCCCCCTTGTCCCCCGGTGTGTCC
Source organism: Dipodomys ordii (assembly GCF_000151885.1). Lineage (NCBI taxonomy): Eukaryota > Metazoa > Chordata > Mammalia > Rodentia > Heteromyidae > Dipodomys > Dipodomys ordii. The sequence goes on from NW_012287149.1 coordinate 318, forward strand.
TTGCTGTCCCCCGCTTTGTCCCCCGCTTTGTCCCGCTGTGTCCCCCTGTGTCCCGCTCTGTCCCTGCTGTGTCCCGCTGTGTCCTGCTGTGTCCTCGCTGTATCCCCCGCTGTCTCCCGCTATTTCCCCCGCTGTGTCTCACGCTTTGTCCCCGCTGTGTCCCACTGTCCCCCGCTGTGTCCCGCTGTGCCCCCACTGTGTCCCATTGTATCCACAGATGTGTACCACGCTGTGTGAAGCTGTATCCCCGCTGTATCGACGCTCTGTCCCGCTGGGCCCCGCTGGGTCCTCGCTGTGTTCCCGGCTGTGTCCCGCTGTGTCCTCGCTGTGTCCCCCGCTGTGTCCCGCTGTGTCCCCCGCTGTGTCCCGCTGTGTCTCGCTGTGTCCCCGCTGTGTGCACGCTGTGTCCTGCTATGTACTCCGTTGTGTCCAGCTATGTCACCGCTGTGTCCCACTGTGTCCCCTCTCGGTCTGCGTTTTCCCCCGCTGTGTCCCCCGCTTTGTCCCGCTGTGTCCCCGCAGTGTCCCCTACTGGGTCCCGCTGTGTCTACTGCTGTGTCCTCGCTGTGTCCCGCTGTGTCCCGCTGTGTCTCGCTGTGTCCTTGCTGTGTCCCACGCTGTGTCCTGCTATGTCCTTGCTGTGTCCCCCGCTTTCTCCTGCTTTGTCCTCCGCTGTGTCCCAAGCTGTGTCCCGCTGTGTCCCGCTCTGTACCCGGCTGTGTCCGGCTATGTTCCCGCAGTGTCCCCGCTGTGTCCCGCTGTGTCCCGCTGTGTCCCCCGCTATGTCCCGCTGTGTCCCGCTGTGTCCCCCTCTTTGTCCCGCTGTGTCCCCCGCTTTGTCCCTCTGTGTGACTGCTGTTTCCCCGCTGTGTCTTGCTGTGTCCCCCGCTGTCCTCCGCTGTCTCCCGCTGTTTCCTCGTTGTGTCCCCCGTTGTGTCCCGGTGTGTCCCACGATGTGTCCCGCTGTGTACCGCTGTGTCCCGCTGTGTCCCCGCTGTGTCCCGCTGTGTCCCGCTGTGTCTCCGCTGTGTGCTCGCTGTGTCCCGCTGTGTACCTCGCTGTGTCCAGCTGTGTCCCCGCTGTGTCCCGCTGTGTCCCCTCTCTGTCCCCCGCTGTGTCACCCGCTGTGACCCGCTGTATCCCGCTGTGTCCCCTGCTTTGTCTCGCTGTGTCCCCGCAGTGTCACCGCTGTGTCCCACTGTGTCACACTGTGTCCCGTGGTGTCCTGCTGTGTCCTCGCTGTGTCCCCCGATGTCTCCCGCTTTGTCCCACGCTGTGTCCCACTGTGTCCCGCTGTGTCCTCGCTGTGTCCCCCGCTGTGTCCCGCTGTGTCCCCGCTGTGTCCCCTGCTGTGTCCCACTGTGTCCCACTGTGTACCCTGCTGTGTCCCGGTATGTTCCCGCAGTGTCCCCGCTGTGTCCCGCTGTGTCCCTCTGTGTCCCATGGTGTCCCGCTTTGTCCTCCGCTGTGTCCCCCGATGAGTCCCCGCTGTGTTCCCGCTGTATCCTGCTGTGTCCTCGCTGTGTCCCCTGCTGTCTCACGCTCTGTTCCCCGCTGTGTCTCACGCTTTGCCCCGCTGTGACCCACTGTGTCCCGCTGTGTCCTACTGTGTCCCCCACTGTGTCCCTTTGTTTCCCCAGCTGTGTACCCTGGTGTGTAACGCTGTGTCCCCACTGTATCGACGCTGTGTCCCGTAGTGACCTGCTGTGTACCCCGCGCTGTCCCCCGCTGTGTCCTGCTGTGTCCCCCGCTGTGTCCCTTTGTGTCCTCCGCTGTGTCCCTGCTGTGTCCCCGCTGTGTCCCCACTGTGTCCCGCTGGGTCCCGCTGTGTCCTCGCTGTGTCCCCTGCTGTGTCCCGTTGTGTCCCCAGCTGTGTACCACGCTGTGTCCCGCTGTCTCTCGGCTGTATCGACGCTGTGTCCCACTGGGTCCCGCAGTGTCCTCGCTGTGTTCCCCGCTGTGTTCCCTGCTGTGTCCCCCGCTGTGTCCCGGCTGTGTCCCCGGTGTGTCCCGCTGTGTACTGCTGTGTCCCCCGCTGAGTTCCGCTGTGTCCCCGCTGTGTCCCAATGTGTCCTCGCTGTGTCACGCTCTGTCCTGCTCTGTCCCTGCTGTGTCCCGCTGTGTTCTGCTGTGTCCCCACTGTGTGTCCGCTGTGTCCCGCTGTGTACCCCGCTATGTCCAGCTGTGTCCAGGCTGTGTCCCGCTGTGTCCCCTCTCTGTCCCCTGCTATCCCCGCTGTGTCCCTGGCTTTGTCCGCTGTGTCCCCCGCTTTGTCCCGGTGTGTCCCTGCGGTGTCCCCGCTGTGTCCCGCTGTGTCACACTGTGTCCCGTGGTGTCCCGCTTTGTCCCCCGCTGTGTCCTCGCTGTGTTTCCCGCTGTGTCCCGCTGTGTACCACTCTGTGTCCCCCACTGTGTCCCGCTGTGTACCCTGCCATATCCAGCTGTGTCCTCTCTGTGTCCCTCGCTGTCTCCTGCTTTGTCCCACGCTGTTTACCGCTGTGACCTCCTGTGTCCTCGCTGTGTCCCCTGCTGTGTCCCGCTGTGTCCCCGCTGTGTCCCCCGCTGTGTCCCGCAGTGTCCCGCTGTGTACCCAGCTGTGTCCCTCGTTGTGTCCCACTGTGTCCCCGCTGTGTGCTCGCTGTGTCCCGCTTTGTCCCCCGCTGTGTCCAGCTGTGTCCCCGCTGTGTCCCGCTGTGTCCCTTCTTTGTCCACTGCT
>NW_012287150.1:0-11417 GCF_000151885.1 Dipodomys ordii
CTGTGTCCGGCACTGTGTCCTGCTGTGTCTACTGCTGTGTCCCGGCTGTGTCCCGCTGTGTCCAGCTGGGTCCCTGCTGTATCCACGCTGGGTCCCGCTGTGTCCTGCTCTGTCATCCCTGTGTCCCCCGCTGTGTCTCTGCTGTGTCCCCGCTGTGTCCCGCTTTGTCCCGCTGTGTACTGCTGTGTCCCCCGCTGAATCCCGCTGTGTCCCAATGTGTCCCAATGTGTCCTCGCTCTGTCCCCCGCTGTGTCCCGCTGTGTCCTCCCTGTGTCCCCCGCTGTGTCCCACGCTGTGTTCCCCGCTATGTCCCGCTGTGTCCCGTTGTGTCCCGCTGTGTCCTCGCTGTGTCCCCTGCTGTGTCCTGCTGTGTTCTCCGCTGTGACCCGCTGTGTCCTGCTGTGTCCCCCACTGTGTCCCTGCTGTCTCCCCGCTGTGTCCCACTGTGTCCCGCTGTGTCCCGCTGTGCCTCCACTGTGTCCCGTTGTGTCCACAGTGTGTACCACGCTATGTAACGCTGCCTCCCCCCTGTATTGATGCTGTGTCCCGTTGTGTCCCGCTATGTCCTCGCTGTGTTCCCCACTGTGTCCCTCTGTGTCCCCCGCTATGTCCCCCGCTGTGTCCTCGCTGTGTCCCCTGTTGTGTCCCACTGTGTCCTCACTGGGTAGCCCACTGTGTCCCGCTGTGTCCCCCGCTGTCCCCCGCTGTGTCCCGCTGTGTCCCCCGCTTTATCTTGCTGTGTCCCGCAGTGTCCCCGCTGTGTCCCGCTGTGTAAGACTGTGTCCCGTGGTGTCCCATTTTGTCCCACGCTGTGTCCCCAGCTGTGTCCCCTCTGTGTCGCCGCTGTGTCCCCTCTCTGTCCTCTGCTGTCCCCCGCTGTGTCACCCGCTGTGTCCCCCACTGTGACCCGCTGTGTCCCGCTGTGTCCCCTGCTGTTTCCCCACTGTGTGCCCCCTGTGTCCCACTGTGTACCACGCTGTGTCCAGCTGTATTCCCGCTGTGTCCCGCTGTGAACCGCTGTGTTCCCAGCTGTGTCCCGCTGTGTCCCGCTGTGTCACACTGTGTTCCGTGTTGTCCCGCTTGGTCCCCCGCTGTGACCTCGCTTTGTTTCCCGATGTGTCCCACTGTGTACCACTCTGTGACCCCGCTGTGTCCCGCTCTGTACCCGCTGTGTCCCGCTATGTTCCCGCAGTGTCCTCGCTGTGTCCCGCTGTGTCCTCGTTGTGTCCACTGCTGTGTCCCGTTGTGTCCTCAGCTGTGTACCCCGCTGTGTCCCGCTGTGTCCCCTCTGTATCGACGTTGTGTCCTGCTGGGTCCCGCTGTGTCCTCGATGTGTTCCTCGTTGTGTCCCGCTGTGTCCCCCGCTGTGTCCCTCGCTGTGTCCCTGCTGTGTCCCTGCTGTGTCCCCGCTGTGTCCCGCTGTGTCCCGCTTTGTCCTCGCTGTGTCCCAAGCTGTGTACCGCTGTGTCCCCCGCTGTGTCCCGCTGTGTCCTGCTGTGTCCCCGCTTTGTCCCACTGTGTCCCCCGCTGTGTCCCGCTGTGTCCCGCTGTGTACCGCTGTGTCCCGCTGTGTCCCGGTGTGTCCCACTGTGTCCGCGCTGTGTTCCCGGCTGTGTCCCGCTGTGTACCCCTCTGTGTCCCCCGCTGTGTCCCGCTGTGTCCCCCGCTGTGACCCGCTGTGTCCCGCTTTGTCCCACTCTGTGTCCCCACTGTGTGCCCCCTGTGTCCCGCTGTGTACCCCGCTGTGTCCAGCTGTGTTCCCGCTGTGTCCCGCTGTGTCCCCTCTCTGTCCCCTGCTGTCCCCCTTTGTGTCTCCCACTGTGTCCCAAGCTGTGTACCACTGTGTCCCCCGCTGTGTCCCGCTGTGTCCTGCTGTGTCCCGCTCTGTCGCCCGCTTTGTCCCGCTGTGCCCCTGCAGTGTCCCCGCTGTGTCACACTGTGTCACACTGTTTCCCGAGGTGTCCCGCTTTGGCCCCCGGTGTGACCTCGCTGTGTTTCTCGCTTTGTCCCACTGCGTACCCTTCTGTGTCCCCCGCTGTGTCCCGCTGTGTACCCCTCTGTGTCCAGCTGGGTCCACTCTTTGTCCCTCGCTGTCTCCTGCTTTGTCCCACGCTGTGTCCCGCTGTGACCCGCTGTGTCCTCGCTGTGTCCCCTGCTGTGTCCCGCTGTGTTCCCCGCTGTGACCCGCTGTGTCCCGCTGTGTCCCCCACTGTGTCCCTGCTGTCTCCCCGCTGTGTCCCACTGTGTCCCGCTGTGTCCCGCTGTGCCCCCACTGTGTCCCGTTGTGTCCACAGTGTGTACCACGCTATGTAACCTGCCTCCCCGCTGTATCGACGCTGTGTCCCGTTGTGTCCCGCTGTGTCCTCGCTGTGTTCCCCACTGTGTCCCGCTGTGTCCCCCGCTGTGTCCCCCGCTGTGTCCTCGCTGTGTCCCCTGTTGTGTCCCGCTGTGTCCTCACTGGGTAGCCCACTGTGTCCCGCTGTGTCCACCGCTGTCCTCCGCTGTGTCCCGCTGTGTCCCGCTGTGTCCCCCGCTTTATCTTGCTGTGTCCCGCAGTGTCCCCGCTGTGTCCCGCTGTGTAAGACTGTGTCCCGTGTTGTCCCATTTTGTCCCACGCTGTGTCCCCAGCTGCGTCCCCTCTGTGTCGCCGCTGTGTCCCCTCTCTGTCCTCTGCTGTCCCCCGCTGTGTCACCCGCTGTGTCCCCCACTGTGACCCGCTGTGTCCCGCTTTGTCCCCCGCTGTGTCCCCACTATGTGCCCCCTGTGTCCCACTGTGTACCCCGCTGTGTCCAGCTGTGTTCCCGCTGTGTCCCGCTGTGACCCGCTGTGTTCCCAGCTGTGTCCCGCTGTGTACCCCTCTGTGTCCCCCTCTGTGTCCCGCTGTGTTCCCCATGTGTCACACTGTGTCCCGCTGTGTCCCTGCTGTGTCCCCGCTGTGTCCTGCTGTATACTGCTGTGTCCCCCGCTGAGTCCCGCTGTGTCCCCGCTGTGTCCCGCTGTGTTCCCCATGTGTCCCCCGCTGTGTCCCACCGTGTCCCACTGTGTCCCCCACTGTTTCCCCCGCTGTGTCTGGCTGTGTCCCCCGCTGTGTGCCGCTGTGTCCCGCTATGTCCCCCGCTTTGTCCTGCTGTGTCCCCGCAGTGTCCCCACTGTGTCCCGCTGTGTCCCACTGTGTCCCGTGGTGTCCCACTTTGTCCCCCGCTGTTTCCCCCACTGTGTCCTCCGCTGAGTCCCCTCTGTATCGACGCTGTGTCCCGCTGTGTCCCGCTGTGTCCTCGCTGTGTTCCCCGCTGTGTCGCGCTGTGTCCCCTGCTGTGTCCCCCGCTGTGTCCTCGCTGTGTCCCCGCTGTGTCCCGCTGTGTCCTCGCTGGGTCCCCCGCTGTGTCCCGCTGTGTCCCCCACTCTGTCCCGCTGTGTCCGACTGTGTCCCGCTCTGTCCCCGCTGTGTGCCCGCTGTGTCCCGCTGTGTCCCCGCTGTGTGCCCGTTGTGTCCCGCTGTGTACCCCGCTGTGTCCAGCTGTGTCACCGAGGTGTCCCGCTGTGGCCCTACTCTGTCTCCGCTCTGTCCCCCGCTTTGTTCCCTTGTGTCCCGCTGTTTCCCCCGCTTTGTCCTACTGTGTCCCCACAGTGTCCCGCTGTGTCCCGCTGTGTCTCACTGTGTCCCGTGGTGTCCCTCTTTGTCCCCCGCTGTGTCCACCACTGAGTCCCCTCTGTGTGGCCGCTGTGTCCTGCTGTGTGCTCGCTGTGTCCCCCGCTGTCTCCTGCTTTGTCCCGCGCTGAGTTCCGCTGTGTCCCGCTGCGTCCTCGCTGAGTCCCAGTTGTGTCACCGCTGTGTCCCGCTGTGTCCTCGCTGTGTCCCCTGCTTTCTCCCTCTCTGTCCCCCGCTGTGTCTCACGCTTTGTCCCTGCTGTGTCCCACTGTGTCCCGCTGTGTGCGGCTGTGCCCCCACTGTGTCCCGTTGTGTCCAAAGCTGTGTACCACGCTGTGTAACACTGTGTCCCCGCTGTATCGACGCTGTGTCCCGGTGTGTCCTCGCTGTGTTTCCCGCTGTGTCCCGCTGTGTCCCCCGCTGTGTCCCCCGCTGTGTCCTCGCTGTGTCCCATGCTGTGTCCCACTGTGTCCTCACTGGGTCCCCAACTGTGTCCCGCTGTGACCCCTGCTGTGTCCCGCTCTGTCCGGCTGTGTCCCGCTCTGTCCCCGCTGTGTCCCGCTGTGTCCCGCTGTGTCCCCTCTGTGTGCCTGCTGTGTCCCGCTGTGTCTGCCGCTTTGTCCCGCTGTGTCCCACTGTGTCCCCGCTGTGTCCCGTTGTGTCCCGCTGTGTCCAGCTGTGTACCCGCTGTGTCCCGCTGTGTCCCCTCTCTGTCCTCTGCTGTTCCCCGCTGTTTCCCCGCTGTGTCCCGCTGTGTCCCGCTGTGTCCCGCTGTGTCACACTGTGTTCCGTGTTGTCCCGCTTTGACCTCGCTTTGTTTCCCGATGTGTCCCGCTGTGTACCACTCTGTGACCACGTTGTGTCCCGCTCTGTACCCGCTGTGTCCCGCTATGTTCCCGAAGGGTCCCCGCTGTGTCCTCGCTGTGTCCACCGATGTGTCCCGTTGTGTCCTCAGCTGTGTACCCCGCTGTGTCCCGCTGTGTCCCCTCTGTATCGACGCTGTGTCCTGCTGGGTCCCGCTGTGTCCGCGATGTGTTCCCCGTTGTGTCCCGCTGTGTCCCCCGCTGTGTCCCCCGCTGTGTCCCTGCTGTGTCCCTGCTGTGTCCCCGCTGTGTCCCGCTGTGTCCCGCTTTGTCCTCGCTGTGTCCCAAGCTGTGTACCGCTGTGTCCCCCGCTGTGTCCCGCTGTGTCCTGCTGTGTCCCCGCTTTGTCCCACTGTGTCCCCCGCTGTGTCCTGCTGTGTACCGCTGTGTCCCGCTGTGTCCTGCTGTGTCCACGCTGTGTTCCCGGCTGTGTCCTGTTGTGTACCCCTCTGTGTCCCCCGCTGTGGCCCGCTGTGTCCCGCTTTGTCCCCTGCTGTGTCCCCACTGTGTGCCCCTTGTGTCCCGCTGTGTACCCCGCTGTGTCCAGCTGTGTTCCCGCTGTGTCCCGCTGTGTCCCCTCTCTGTCCCCTGCTGTCCCCCTTAGTGTCTCCCGCTGTGTCCCCTCTCTGTCCCCTGCTGTCCCCCGCTGTGTCTCCCGCTGTGTCCCGCTGTGTCCCACTGTGTCGCCCGCTTTGTCCCGCTGGGCCCCTGCAGTGTCCCCGCTGTGTCACACTGTGTCACACTGTGTCCCGTGTTGTCCCGCTTTGGCCCCCGCTGTGACCTCGCTGTGTTTCTCGCTGTGTCCCGCTGTGTACCCTTCTGTGTCCCCCGCTGTGTCCCGCTGTGTACCCCGCTGTTTCCAGCTGGGTCTTCGCTTTGTCCCTCGCTGTCTCCTGCTTTGTCCCACCCTGTGTCCCGCTGTGACCCACTGTGTCCTCGCTGTGTCCCCCGCTGTGTCCCGCTGTGTCCCCCGCTGTGACCCGCTGTGTCCTGCTGTGTCCCCCACTGTGTCCCTGCTGTCTCCCCGGTGTGTCACACTGTTTCCCGCTGTGTACTGCTGTGTCTCCCGCTGAGTTCCTCTGTGTCATGCTGTGTCCCAATGTGTCCTCGCTGTGTCACGCTCTGTCCTGCTCTGTCCCCGCTGTGTCCTGCTTTGTCCCGCTGTGTCCCCACTGTGTGCCCGCTGTGTCCCTCTGTGTACCCCGCTGTGTCCGCTGTGTCCCCTCTCTGTCCTCTGCTGTCCCCCGCTGTGTCCCCCGCTGTGTCCCCCGCTGTGACCCGCTGTGTCCCGCTGTGTCCCCCGCTGTGTCCCCACTGTGTGCCCCCTGCATCCCACTGTGTACCCCGCTGTGTCCAGCTGTGTTCCCGCTGTGTCCACTGCTGTGTCCTGCTGTGTACCCCGCTGTGTCCCTCTATGTTCCCGCAGTGTCCCCGCTGTGTCCCGCTGTGTCCCGCTCTGTCCCTGCTGTATCCCGCTGTGTCCCCTGCGTCCCCCGCTGTGTCCCGCTATGTTCCCGCAGTGTCCCCGCTGTGTCCCGCTGTGTCCCACTGTGTCCCGTGGTGTCCCAGTTGTCCTTCGCTGTGTCCCCAGGTGAGTCCCCGCTGTGTCCCGCTGTGTCCCCCGCTGTGTCCCCCGCTGTGACCCGCTGTGTCCCGCTGTGTCCCCCGCTGTGTCCCCACTGTGTGCCCCCTGTGTCCCACTGTGTACCCCGCTGTGTCCAGCTGTGTTCCCGCTGTGTCCACTGCTGTGTCCTGCTGTGTACCCCGCTGTGTCCCGCTATGTTCCCGCAGTGTCCCCGCTGTGTCCCGCTGTGTCCCGCTCTGTCTCTGCTGTGTCCCGCTGTGTCCCCCTGTGTCCCCCACTGTGTCCCGCTATGTTCCCGCAGTGTCCCCGCTGTGTCCCGCTGTGTCCCACTGTGTCCCGTGGTGTCCCAGTTTGTCCTTCGCTGTGTCCCCAGGTGAGTCCCCGCTGTGTCCCGCTGTGTCCCCCACTGGGTCCCGCTGTGTCCCCACAGGGTCACCGCTGTTTCCCGCTGTGACCCGCCGTGTTCCGTGGTGTCCCGCTTTGTCCCCCGCTGTGTCCCCCGCTGAGTCCCCGCTGTGTCCCCCGCTTTGTACCGCTGTGTCCGTGCAGTGTCCCCGCTGTGTCCCGCTGTGTCACACTGTCCCGTGGTGTCCTGCTTTGTCCCCCGCTGTGTCCCCCACTGAGTCCCCTCTGTGTCGCAACTGTGTCCCGCTGTGTCCTCGCTGTGTCCCACGCTGTGTCCCGCTGTGTCCCACACTGTGACCCGCTGTGTCCTGCTGTGTCCCCCACTGTGTCCCTGCTGTCTCCCCGGTGTGTCACACTGTTTCCCGCTGTGTACTGCTGTGTCTCCCGCTGAGTTCCTCGGTGTCCCGCTGTGTCCCAATGTGTCCTCGCTGTGTCACGCTCTGTCCTGCTCTGTCCCCGCTGTGTCCTGCTTTGTCCCGCTGTGTCCCCACTGTGTGCCCGCTGTGTCCCTCTGTGTACCCCGCTGTGTCCGCTGTGTCCCCTCTCTGTCCTCTGCTGTCCCCCGCTGTGTCCCCCGCTGTGTCCCCCGCTGTGACCCGCTGTGTCCCGCTGTGTCCCCCGCTGTGTCCCCACTGTGTGCCCCCTGTGTCCCACTGTGTACCCCGCTGTGTCCAGCTGTGTTCCCGCTGTGTCCACTGCTGCGTCCTGCTGTGTACCCCGCTGTGTCCCGCTATGTTCCCGCAGTGTCCCCGCTGTGTCCCGCTGTGTCCCGCTCTGTCCCTGCTGTGTCCCGCTGTGTCCCCCTGTGTCCCCTGCTGTGTCCCGCTATGTTCCCTCAGTGTCCCCGCTGTGTCCCGCTGTGTCCCACTGTGTCCCGTGGTGTCCCAGTTTGTCCTTCGCTGTGTCCCCAGGTGAGTCCCCGCTGTGTCCCGCTGTGTCCCCCACTGGGTCCCGCTGTGTCCCCACAGGGTCACCGCTGTTTCCCGCTGTGACCCGCTGTGTTCCGTGGTGTCCCGCTTTGTCCCCAGCTGTGTCCCCCGCTGAGTCCCCGCTGTGTCCCCCGCTTTGTACCGCTGTGTCCGTGCAGTGTCACCGCTGTGTCCCGCTGTGTCACACTGTCCCGTGGTGTCCTGCTTTGTCCCCCGCTGTGTCCCCCACTGAGTCCCCCCTGTGTCACAACTGTGTCCCGCTGTGTCCTCGCTGTGTCCCCCGCTGTCTCCCGCTTTGTCCCCCGCTGTATCCCGCACCCCACTGTACCGCTGTGTCCTCGATGTGTCCCCCACTGTGTCCAGCTGTGTCCTCCGTGTATCCCAAGCTGTGTCCCGCTGTGTCCCTCTGTGTCCCCGCTGTGTCCCGCTATGTTCCCGCAGTGTCCTCGCTGTGTCCCGCTGTGTCCCGCTTGTCCTCGCTGTGTCCCCCGCTGTGTCCCTTTGTGTCCCCAGCTGTGTACCCCGCTGTGTCCTGCTGGGTCCCCACTGTATCGACGCTGTGTCCTGCTGGGTCCCGCTGTGTCCTCGCTGTGTTCCCCGTTGTGTCCCGCTGTGTCCCCCGCTGTGTCCCCGCTGTGTCCCTGCTGTGTCCCTGCTGTGTCGCCGCTGTGTCCCGCTGTGTCCTGCTGTGTCCTCGCTGTGTCCCACGCTGTGTTCCGCTGTGTCCCCCGCTGTGTCCCGCTGTGTCCCGCTGTGTCCCCGCTGTGTCCCGCTGTGTCCCCCGCTGTGTCCCGCTGTGTCCCGCTGTGTCCCTGCTGTGACCCTCTCTGTCCCCGCTGTATTGACGCTGTGTCCCGGTGTGTCCCGCTGTGTCCGCGCTGTGTTTCCGGCTGTGTCCCGCTGTGTACCCCTCTGTGTCCCCTGCTGTGTCCCGCTGTGTCCCCTCTCTGTCCCCTGCTGTCCCCGCTGTGTCCCTCGCTTTGTCCCGCTGTGTTCCCCGCTTTGTCCCGCTGTGTCCCTGCGGTGTCCCCGCTGTGTCCCGCTGTGTCACACTGTGTCCCGTGGTGTCCCGCTTTGTCCCCCGCTGTGTCCTCGCTGTGTTTCCCGCTGTGTCCCGCTGTGTACCCCTCTGTGTCCCCCGCTGTGTCCCGCTGTGTACCCCGCCGTGTCCAGCTGTGTCCTCTCTGTGTCCCTCGCTGTCTCCTGCTTTGTCCCACGCTGTTTACCGCTGTGACCTCCTGTGTCCTCGCTGTGTCCCCCGCTGTGTCCTGCTGTGTCCCGTGGTGTCCCGTTTTGGGTCCCGCTGTGTCCCTCGATGAGTCCCCGCTGTGTTCCTGCTGTGTCCTGCTGTGTCCTCGCTGTGTCCCCCACTGTCTCCGGATCTGTTCCCCGCTGTGTCTCATGCTTTGCCCCGCTGTGACCCACTGTGTCCCGCTGTGTCCCACTGTGTCCCCCACTGTGTCCCTTTGTTTCCCCAGCTGTGTACCCTGGTGTGTAACGCTGTGTCCCCACTGTATCGACGCTGTGTCCCGTAGTGACCCGCTGTGTACCCCGCGCTGTCCCCCGCTGTGTCCTGCTGTGTCCCCCGCTGTGTCTGTGTCCCGCTGTGTCCCCCGCTGTGTCCCTGCTGTGTCCCCGCTGTGACCCCAATGTGTCCCGCTGTGTCCCGCTGTGTCCTCGCTGTGTCCCCTGCTGTGTCCCGTTGTGTCCCCAGCTGTGTACCACGCTGTGTCCCGCTGTCTCTCGGCTGTATCGACGCTGTGTCCCACTGGGTCTCGCAGTGTCCTTGCTGTGTTCCCCGCTGTGTCCGCTGTGTCCCCCGCTGTGTCCAGGCTGTGTCCCCGGTGTGTCCCGCTGTGTACTGCTGTGTCCCCCGCTGAGTTCCGCTGTGTCCCCGCTGTGTCCCAATGTGTCCTCGCTGTGTCACGCTCTGTCCTGCTCTGTCCCTGCTGTGTCCCGCTGTGTTCTGCTGTGTCCCCACTGTGTGTCCGCTGTGTCCCGCTGTGTACCCCGCTATGTCCAGCTGTGTCCAGGCTGTGTCCCGCTGTGTCCCCTCTCTGTCCCCTGCTGTCCCCGCTGTGTCCCTGGCTTTGTCCCGCTGCGTCTTCCGCTTTGACCCGGTGTGTCCCTGCGGTGTCCCCGCTGTGTCCCGCTGTGTCACACTGTGTCCCGTGGTGTCCCGCTTTGTCACCCGCTGTGTCCTCGCTGTGTTTCCCGCTGTGTCCCGCTGTGTCCCCCTCTGTGTCCCCCACTGTGTCCCGCTGTGTGCCCCGCCGTATCCAGCTGTGTCCTCTCTGTGTCCCTCGCTGTCTCCTGCTTTGTCCCACGCTGTTTACCACTGTGACCTCCTGTGTCCTCGCTGTGTCCCCCGCTGTGTCCCCCTGTGTCCCCGCTGTGTCCCCCGCTGTGTCCCGCAGTGTCCCGCTCTGTACGCAGCTGTGTGCCTCGTTGTGTCCCGCTGTGTCCCTGCTGTGTGCTCGCTGTGTCCCGCTGTGTCCCCCGCTGTGTCCAGCTGTGTCCCGAGCTGTGTCCCGCTGTGTCCGCCACTATGTCCCCCGCTGTGTCTCGCTGTGTCCCCCGCTGAGTCCCACTGTGTCCTGCTGTGTACCGCTGTGTCCCCGCTATGTCCCGCTGTGTCCCCCTCTGAGTCCGCCTCTATGTCCCCCGCTGTGTCCCGCTGTGTCCCGCAGTATCCCTGCTGTGTCCCGCTGGGTCCCCTTCTGTGTCCGCCTCTATGTCCCCCGCTGTGTCTCGCTGTGTCCCCCGCTGTGTCTCGCTGTGTCCCCCGCTGAGTCCCAATGTGTCCCGCTGTGTCCCACTTTGTTCCGCTTTGTCCCCGCGGTGTCCCGCTTTGTCCCCGCTGTGTCCCGCTGTGTCCCCGGCTTTGTCCTTGCTGTGTCCCTGCTATATCCCCGCTGTGTCCCACTGTGTCCCGTGGTGTCTCGCTTTCTCCCCCGCTGTGTCCTCTGCTGTGTCCCTAACTGTGTCCCGCTGTGTCTCTCGCTGAGTCCCACTGTGTCCCGCTGTGTCCCGCTGTGTCCCCCGCTGTGTCCCTCTGTGTCCCCTGCTGTGTCCCCCGCTGTGTCCCGCTGTGTCCACCTGTGTCCTCGCTGTGTTCCCGCTGTGTCCCTCTGTGTCCCAGCTCTCCCCTGATGTCTCCTGCTGTGTCCCCTGCTGTGTTCTGCTGTGTCCCCGCTGTTCCCCGGTGTGTACCAGCTGTCACCCGCTGTGTCACCCGCTGTGTCCCGCTGTGTCCCCCGCTGTGTCCGGCTGTGTCCCGCTCGGTCCCCGGAGGCGCTGTGTCCCCGTTGTGTCCTGCTCTCTCCACCGCTATGTCCTTGCTGTGTCCCCGCTGTGTCCCCGCTGTGTTCCCCCGCTGTGTCCCGCAGTATCCCGCCGTGTACCCTGCTGTGTCTCCGCTGTGTCCCCTCTGTGTCCTGCTGTGTCCCGCTGTTTCCCCGCTGTATCCTGCTGTGTCCTCGCTCTGTCCCGCGCTGTGTCCCACTGTGTCCGCACTGTGTCCCCCGCTGTGTCTCGCTGTGTCCCCACTGTGTGCCGCTGTGTCCCCGCTGTGTCCCCCGCTTTGTCCCGCTGTGTCTGTCTCTGTGTCCCCCGCTGTGTCCCGGTGTGTCCCTGCTGTGTCCCGCTGTGTCCGTGCTGTGTCCCCTGCTGTGTCCCGCTGTGTCCACGCTGTGTCCCGCTGTGTCCCCGCTGTGTCCCCTGTGGTGTCCTGCTATGTACCCCGCTGTGTCCCCACTGTGTCCCTGCTTTGTCCCCGCTGTGTCCCGCTGTGTCCCGTGGTGTCTCGCTTTGTTGCCCGCTGTGTCCCCCACTGTGTCCCAGCTGTGTCCCGCTGTGTCCATAATGTGTCCCTCTGTGTACCGCTGTGTCCGCCGCTGTGTCCCGCTGTGTCTCCCGCTTTTTCCCCCGCTGTATCCCGCATGTGTCCCCCGTTGTGTCCCGTTTTGTCTCTCGCTGTGTCCCGT
>NW_012287151.1:0-1432 GCF_000151885.1 Dipodomys ordii
TCCCGCTGTGTCCGATGTGTCAACTCTGTGTCCCACTGTGTCCCGCTGTGTCCCCGCTGTGTCCCCGCTGTGTCCCGCTGTGTCCCTGGTGTGTCCTCACTGTGTACCGCTATGTCCCTCTGTGTCCCCGCTGTGTCCCACTGTGTTCCCCGCTGTTTCCCCGCTGTGTCCCCGCTGTGTCCTCCTGTGTCCCGATGTGTCCTCGCTGTGTCCTTCTGTATCCCGCTGTGTCCCCCGCTGTGTCCCCCACTATTTCCCCGCTGTGACTTGCTGTGTCCATGCTGTGTCCCCCGCTGTGTCCCGCTGTGTCCCCCGCTGTGTTCCCCGCTGTGTCCCACTGTATCCTCGCTGTGTCCCCGCTGTGTCCCGCTGTGTCGCGCTGTGTCCCGCTGTGTTCTGCTGTGTCCGCCTCTGTGTCGCCCACTGTGTCCCGCTGTGTCCGCCTCTGTGTCCGCCTCTGTGTCCCCCGCTGTGTCCTGCTGTGTCCCTGCTGTGTCCCCGCTGGGTCCCGCTGTGTCCTGCTGTGTCCCCGCTGTGTCCCCGCTGTGTCCCTCTTTGTCCCTGGTGTGTCCTCGCTGTGTAAATGCTATATCTCTCTGTCCCCGCTGTGTCCCACTGTGTCCCGCAGTGTCCCCCTATGTCCCCTCTGTGTCCTCACTGTATCCCCTGCTGTGTCCCACTGTGTCCCCTGCTGTGTCCCCACAGTGTCCCCGCTGTGTCCTAGCTGTGTCCCGCTGTGTCCCCGTTGTTCCCCGGTTTGTCCCCACTGTCCCCCGCTGTGTCCCTCGCTGTGTACCTCTGTATCCCGCTCTGTCCTCCCTTTGTCCCTGCTATGTCCCGCTGTGTCCCTGCTGTGTCCGTGCTGTGTTCCACTCTCCCCCGCTGTGTGCAGCTCTGTGTCCTCCGCTGTGTCCCCCGCTGAGTCCCGCTGTGTCCCCCGCTGTTTACTGCTGTGTCCCCCACTGTGTCCCCCGCTGTGTCCCCGCTGTGTCCCGCTGTGTCCTTGCTGTATCCGCATTTGTGTCCCGCTGTGTCCTCTCTGTGTCCCCCGCTGTGTCCCACTGTGTCCCCATGTGTCACGCTGTGTCCTCTCTGTGTATCCCTCTGTGTCCCGCTCTGTCCTCGCTGTGTCCCAAACTGTGTCCCCGCTGTGTCCTCCTGTGTCACGCTGTGTCCTCGCTGTGTCCTTCTGTATCCTGCTGTGTCCCTGCTGTGTCCAGCTGTGTCCCGTTTTGTTCCGCTGTATCCCGCTGTGTCCCCGCTTTGTCCTCTGCTTTGTCCCCTATGTGTCCCGCTGTGTCCCGCTGTGTCACCCGCTGTGTCCCGCTGTGTCCCCTGCTGTTTCACCCGCTGTGTCCCGCTGTGTCTCATTGTGTTCTCGCTGTGTCACGCTGTGTCCCGCTGTGTCCCCGCTGTGTCCCTGCTGGGTCCC
>NW_012287152.1:0-3942 GCF_000151885.1 Dipodomys ordii
GTCCCGCTGAGTCCCGCAGTGTCCCAGCTGTGTCCTCGCTGTATCCGCAGCTGTATCCCGCTGTGTCCCCCCGCAGTGTCCCAGCAGTTTCCTCCTGAGTCCCACTGTGTCCTCGCTGTGTCCTTCTGTATCCCGCAGTGTCCCCACCTGTCTCCCCCACTATTTCCCCGCTGTGTCCCGCTGTGTCCCACTCAAAGTACCCCGCTGTGTCCCGCTGTGTCTCGATACGTACCACTGTGTCCGCTACAGTGTCCCCCGCTGTGTCCCTTTGTGTACCCCACTGTGTCCCGCTGTGTCACCCGTTATGCCCCCCGCTGTGTCCACCGCTGTGTCCCCACTGTGTGCCGCTGTACCCCGCTGTGTCCCCGGCTGTGACCCCCGCTGTGTCCCGCTCTTTCCCACTGTGTCCCGCTGTGTCCTTGCTGTGTCCCCATTTGTGTCCCGCTGTGTCCTCTCTGTGTCCCCTGCAGAGTCCCGCAGAGTCCCCATGTGTCACGCTGTGTCCTCTCTGTGTATCCCTCTGTTTCCCGCTGTGTCCTCGCTGTGTCCCACACTGTGTCCCCGCTGTGACCCGCTGTGTCCCACTGTGTCCATGCTGTGTCCTGCTCTGACCCCCGCTGTGTACCGCTGTGTCCCCCGCTGTGTCCCGCTGTGTCCCTGCTGTGTCCCCCCTGGGTCCCGCTGTGTCTCGCTGTGTCCCCGCTGTGTCCCCGCTGGGTCCCGCTGTGTCTCTCGTGTGTCCTCGCTGTGTAACTGCTATGTCCCTCTGTGTCCCCGCTGTGTTCCACTGTCTCCCGCAGTGTCCCCCTATGTCCCCGCTGTGTCCTCGCTGTGTCCCCCGCTGTGTCCCACAGTGTCCCCCGCTGTGTCCCCGCTGTGTCCCCGCTGTGTCCTCCTGTATCCCGCTGTGTTCTTGCTGTGACCCCCTCTGTGTCCCGGTGTGTCCTCCGCTGTGTCCTGCTGTTTCCCGCTGTGTCCCGCTGTGTCCTGCGTTGTCTGCCTGTGTCCCCCGCTGTGTCCCACTGTGTCCCCGCTGTGTCCCGCTGTGTCCCGCTGTGTCCTCGCTGTGTTCCACTGTGTCCCACGCTGTGTCCCACTGTGTCCCCCGCTCTGTCCCCCACTGTGTCCTGCTGTGTACCCCGCTGTGTCCCGCTGTGTCCCCGCTGTCCGCCTGTGTGGCACCGCTGTCCCCTGCTGTATCCTCCGCTGTGTCCCGCTGTGTCCTCTCTGTGTCCCGCTGTGTCTCCGCTTTGTGTCCGCTATGTCCCGCTGTGTCCCTGGTGTGTCCTCGCTGTGTAACCGCTGAGTCCCTCTGTGTCCCCGCTGTGTCCCACTGTGTCCCCGCTGTGTCCCAGCTGTGTCCCCGCTGTGTCCTCCTTTGTCCCACTGTGTCCTCGCTTTGTCCTTCTGTATCCCGCTGTGTCCTCCGCTGTGTCCCCCACTATTTCCCCACTGTGACAGGCTGTGTCCATGATGTGTCCCGCTGTGTTCCGCTGTGTCCTCGCTGTGTCCCCGCTGTGTCCCGCTGTATCCCGCTGTGTCCCGCTGTGTCCTGCTTTGTCCGCCTCTGTGTCCCCCGCTGTGTCCGGCTGTGTCCCCGCTGGGTCCCGCTGGGTCCCGCTGTGTCCCCGCTGTGTTCCGCTGTGTCCCTGGTGTGTCCTGGCTGTGTAAATTCTATGTCCCTCTGTGTCCCCGCTGTGTCCCATTGTGTCCCGCAGTGACACCCTATGTCCCCGCTGTGTCCTCGCTGTGTCCTTCTGTATCCCGCTGTGTCCCTCCCGCTGTGTCCCCCCACTGTTTCCCCGCTGTGAACCCGCTGTGTCCCGCAGTGTCCCCTGCTGGTGTCGTCGCTGTATCCCGCAAGCTGTGGCCCATTGTGGTCCCCCCGCTAATGTCCCCCGCTGTGTCCTCGTTGTGTCCTTCTGTATCCCACTGTGTCACCCGCTGTGTCCCCCACTATTTCCCCGCTGTGTCCTGCTGTGTCCCCCGCTGTGTTCCCCGCTGTGTCCCGCTGTGTCCTGATAAGTCCCACTGTGTCCGCTACAGTGTCCCCCACTGTGTCCCTTTGTGTACCCCACTGTGTCCCGCTGTGTCACCCGTTTTGTCCCCTGCTGTGTCCCCCGCTGTGTCCCCACTGTGTTCCGCTGTACCCCGCTGTGTCCCCGGCTGTGACCCCCGCTGTGTCCCGCTCTTTCCCGCTGTGTCCTGCTGTGTCCCCGCTGTGGCCCCGCTGTGGCCCGTTGTGTCCCTGGTGTCTCTTCGCTGTGTAACCTCTATGTCCCTCTGTGTCCCCGCTGTGTCCCGCTGTGTACCCTGCAGTGTCCTGCTGTGTCGCCCGATGTGTCCCGCTGTGTCCCGCTGTGTCCCCATGTGTCACGCTGTGTCCTCGCTGTGTGTAATTCTGTGTCCCGCTGTGTTTTCGCTGTGTCCCCCACTGTGTCCCGCTCTTTCCCGCTGTGTCCCGCTGTGTCCTTGCCTTGTCCCCATTTGTGTCCCGCTGTGTCCCCTGCTGTGTCCCGCTGTGTCCCCTGCTATGTCCCCCACTGTGTCCCGCTGTGTCCCGCTGAGTCCCGCTGTGTCCCCGCTGTCCGCCGGTGTGTCACCGCTGTCCCCCGCTGTATCCCCCGCTGTGTCCCGCTGTGTCCTCGCTGTGCCCTGCTGTGTCCCTGCTGTGTCTCCGCTGTGTCCTGCTGTGTCCCTGATGTGTCCTCGCTGTGTAACCACTGAGTCCCTCTGTGTCCTCGCTGTGTCCCACTGTGTCCCCCGCTGTGTCCCTGCTGTGTCCGTGGTGTGTCCTCCTTTGTCCCGCTGTGTTCTCGCTGTGTCCTTCTGTATCCCGCTGTGTCCCCCGCTGTGTCCCCCACTATTTCCCCGCTGTGACCCGCTGTATCCATGCTGTGTCCCCTGCTGTGTCCCGCTGTGTCCCGCTGTGTCCCCCGCTGTGTTCCTCGTTGTGCCCCTCTGTGTCCTGCTGTGTTCTGCTGTGTCCCGCTGTGTGCCTGCTGTCCCCTCTGTGTCCCGGCTGTGTCCCCTGCTGTGTCCCGCTGTGTCCCCGGGTGTGTCCCCAGCTGTGTCCCAGTCTTTCCCGCTGTGTCCTTGCTGTGTCCCCATTTGTGTCCCGCTTTGTCCTCGCTGGGTCACCCGCTGTGTTCCACTGTGTCCCCATGTGTCACGCTGTGTCCTCTCTGTGTATCCCTCTGTGTCCTGCTGTGTCCTCGCTGTGTCCCCCACTGTGTCCCCGCTGTGTCCCTGCTGTGTCCCTGCTGTGTCCCGCTGTGTCCCTCTGTGTCCCCGATGTCCCCCGCTGTGTCCCGTTGTGTCCCCTCTGTGTCCCCGGTCTGTCCCCGCTGTCCCCAGCTGTTTCACCGCTGTCACCCGCTGTGTTCCCCGCTGTGTCACCCGCTGTGTCCCCCGCTGTGTCCCCGCTATGTTCTGCTGTATCCCGTGGTGTCTGACTTTGTGCCCCGCTCTGTCCTTGCTGTGTCCCCTGCTGTGTCTCGCTGTGTCCCCCCTGTTTCCCCGCTGTCCCCCGCTGTGTCCCGGTGTGTCCCCGCTGTCCCCAGCTGTGTCACCGCTGTCACCCGCTGTGTCCCCCGCTGTGTCCCCCGCTGTGTCCCCACTGTGTCCCGCAGTGTCCCCCTATGTCCCCTCTGTGTCCTCTCTGTGTCCTTCTGTATCCCGCTGTGTCCCCCACTATTTCCCCGCTGTGAAATGCTGTGTCCCGCAGTGTCCCTGCTGTTTACTCGCTGTATCCCCAGCTCTGTCCCGCTGTGTCCCCGCTGTGTCCCCGGTGTGTCCCTCTGTGTCCCCGCTGTGTCCCCCGCTGTGTCCCACTCTGTCCCCACTGTGTCCCGCTTTGTCCCGCTGTGTCACCCACTGTGTCCCCGCTGTGTCCCCCGCTGTGTCCCGCTGTGTCCCCCGCTGTGTCCCGCTGTGTCCCCC
>NW_012287153.1:0-6712 GCF_000151885.1 Dipodomys ordii
TTCCACTCTCTCCCGCTGTGTGCCGCTCTGTGTCCCCTGCTGTGTCCCCCGCTGTGTCCCGCTGTATCCCGGTGTGTCCCGCTTTGTCCCCCGCTGTGTCCCGCTGTTTCCCACTGTGCCCCTGCTGTGTCCCCGCTGTGTCCCCCTGTTTACTCCGCTGTGTCCCCCTGTGTACTCCGCTGTGTCCCACTGTGTCCCGCTGTGTGCCACCTTTGTTCCCCTCTGGGTCCTGCTGTGTCCCCTGCTGTGTCCCCGCTGTGTCCCGCTGTGTCCCCGCTGTGTCCCGCTGTGTTCCCCGCTATATCCTGCCCTGTCCCCTGCTGTGTCCCGCTGTGTCCCTGCTGTATCCCCGATGTGTCCCACTGTGTACCTCGTTGTGTCCTGCTCTGTCCCGCTGTGTCCCCCGCTGTGTTCCCCTCTGTGTCCGGCTGTGTCCGGCTGTGTCCCGCTGTGTCCCCGCTGTATCCCGCTGTGTACCCCGCTGTGTCCCACTGTGTCCCACTGTGTGCCCCCTTTGTTCCCCTCTGTGTCCTGCTGTGTCCCCTGCTGTGTCTCCGTTGTGTCCCGCTGTGTCCTTGCTGTGTCCCCATTTGTGTCCCGCTGTGTCCCCCGCTGTGTCCCTGCTGTGTCCCTTTGTGTCCCGCTGTGTCCCGCTGTGTACCCCGCAGTGTCCTGCTGTGTCGCCCGATGTGTCGCGCTGTGTCCCGCTGTGTCCCGCTGTGTCTGCCTCTGTGTACCCCGCTGTGTCCTGCTGTGTCCTCGCTGTGTCCCCTGCTGTTTTCCGCTGTTTCCCCCGCTTTGTCACCCTCTGTGTCCTTTGATGTGTCCCCAGCTGAGTCCCGCTGTGTCCCCCGCTCTTTATCGCTGTGTCCCCCACTGTGTCCCCCGCTGTGTCCCGCTCTGTCCCCACTGTGTCCCGCTGTGTCCCGCTGTGTCCCCAGCTGTGTCCCCCGCTGTGTCCGGTTGTGTTTCCCGCTGTGTCCCGCTGTGTATTGCTGTGTACCGGCTGTGTCCCGCTGTGTACCGATGTGTCCCCGTTGTGTCCCTGCTGTGTCTCCCTGCTGTCCCCCGCTGTGTCCCCACTGTGTTCCGCTGTGTCCACGCTGTGTCTCTGCTGTGTCTCTCTGCTCTCCCCCGCTGTGTCCCCTCTGTGTCCCGCTGTGTCTTCACTGTGTCCCACTGTGTCCTTCCTGTGTCCCCACTGTTTCCCGCTGTGGCCTGCTGTATCCGGCTGTGTCCGCGCTGTACCCCGCTGTGTCCCCTGCTGTGTCCCCGCTGTGTCCACCTGTGTCCCGTTTTGTCCCGCTGTGTCCTGCTGTTTCCCCGCTTTGTCCCCTGCTTTGTCCCGTCTGTGTCCCGCTGTGTCCCCTGCTGTGTCCTGCTGTGTCCACTGCTGTGTCCTCTGCCGTGTCCCGCTGTGTCCCGTTGTGTTCTCGCTGTGTCCCGCTTTGTCCCGCTGTGTCCCCGCTGTGTCCTGCTGTGTCTCCCTCTGTGTCCCCCGCTTTGTCCCTCTGTGCCCCTGCTGTGTCCCCGCTGTGTCCCCTCTGTGTCCCACTGTATCCCGCTGTGTGCCCCCTTTGTTCCCCTCTGTGTCCTGATGTGTCCCCTGATGTGTCCCCGCTGTGTCCCGATGTGTCCCGCTGTGTCCCGTTGTGTACCCTGCAGTGTCCTGCTGTGTCCCCCGATGTGTCCCGCTGTGTTCCCGCTGTGTGCCCGCTGTATCTCCCTGCTGTCCCCCGCTGTGTCCCCACAGTGTTCCACTGTTATCCCCGCTGTGACCCCGCTGTGTCTCCCTGCTGTCCCCCACTCTGTCTCCTCTGTGTCCCGCTGTGTCTTCGATGTGTCACGCTGTGTCCTCGCTGTGTCCCCGCTGTTTCCCGCTGTGTCCCCTGCGGTGTCCCGCTGTTTCCCTGGCTGTGTCCCCGGCTGTGTCCCGCTCTTTCCCGCTGTGTCCCGCTGTGTCCTTGCTGTGACCCCATTTGTGTCCCGCTGTGTCCTCGCTGGGTCCCCCGCTGTGTCCCGCTGTGTCCCCATGTGTCACGCTGTGTCCTCTCTGTGTATCCCTCTGTGTCCCGCTGTGTCCTCGCTGTGTTCCCCACTGTGTCCTGGTTGTGACCCGCTGTGTCCCTGCTGTGTCCCTGCTGTGTCCCGCTGTGTCCCTCTGTGTCCCGATGTGTCCCCGCTGTGTCCTCGCTGTGTCCAGTTGGGTCCCCCCTGTCCGCATGTTTGTCCCCGCTGTCCCCCGCTGTGTCCCCCGCTGTGTCCCGCTGTGTACTTTGCTGTGTCCCCTGCTGAGTCCCGCTGTGTCCCCCGCTGTTTACTGCTGTGTCCCCCACTGTGTCCCCCGCTGTGTCCCCGCTGTGTCCCCGCAGTGTACCTCTGTGTCCCTGGTGTGTCCCTGGTGTGTCCTCGCTGTGTAACTGCTATGTCTCTCTGTCCCCGCTGTGTCCCGCTGTGTCCCGCTGTGTCCCACTGTGTCCCCCAGTGTCCCCCTATGTCCCCTCTGTGTCCTCGCTGTATCCCCTGCTGTGTCCCACTGTGTCCCCTGCTGTGTCCCCGCTGTGTTTCCGCTGTGTCCTAGCTGTGTCCCGCTGTGTCCCCGTTGTTCCCCGGTTTGACCCCACTGTCCCCTGCTGTGTCCCTCGCTGTGTACCTCTGTGTCCCGCTCTGTCCTCGCTTTGTCCCCGCTATGTCACGCTGTGTCCCTGCTTGTCCGTGCTGTGTTCCACTCTCTCCCGCTGTGTGCAGCTCTTTGTCCTCCGCTGTGTCCCCCGCTGTGTCGCGCTGTGTCCCGCTGTGTCCCGCTTTGTCCCCCGCTGTGTCCCGCTGTTTCCCACAGTGCCCCTGCTGTGTCCCCGCTCTGTCCCGATGTGTACGGCTTTGTCTGCCTCTGTGTAACCGGCTGTGTCCTGCTGTGTCCTCGCTGTGTCCCCCACTGTTTCCCGTTGTTTCCCCCGCTGTGTCACCCGCTGTGTCCTTTGATGTGTCCCCAGCTGAGTCCCGCTGTGTCCCCCGCTGTTTACCGCTGTGTCCCCCACTGTGTCCCCCGCTTTGTCCCTGCTGTGTCCCCGCTCTGTCCCGCTGTGTCGCACTGTGTCCCTCTGTGTCACCCCCTGTGTCCCCCTGTGTCTCCGCTGTTTCCCACTATGACCCCCGCGCTGTCCTGCTGTGTCCCCGTTGTCCACCGGTGTGTCCCCTCTGTCCCCCGCTGTGTCCCCGCTGTGTCCCGCTGTGTCCCGATGTGTCCCGCTGTGTCACCGCTTTGTCACTGCTGTGTCTCGCTGTGTCCCGCTGTGTCCACGCTGTGTCCCGCTCTTTCCCAGGCTGTGTCCCGCTGTGTCCCCCGCTGTGTTCCGCTGTGTCGCTGCTGTGTCCCGCAGTGTCCCCGCTGGGTCCCCGGTGTGTACCTCTGTGTCCCCGCTGTGTCCCCGCTGTGTCCCCCGCTGTGTCCCCGCTGTGGCCCACTCTGTCCCAACTGTGTCCCGCTTTGTCCCGCTGTGTCCCCCGCTTTGTCCCGCTGTGTCCCCCGCTGTGTCCGGTTGTGTTTCCCGCTGTGTCCCGCTGTGTCCTGCTGTGTACCCCCTGTGTCCCGCTGTGTACCGATGTGTCCCCGCTGTGTCTCCCTGCTGTCCTCGCAGTGTCCCCACTGTGTTCTGCTGTGTCCCCGCTATGTCCCCGCTGTGTCTCCCTGCTGTCCCCCCGCTGTGTCCCCTCTGTGTCCCGCTGTGTCCCGCTGTGTCATCGCTGTGTCCCCGCTGTTTCCCGCTGTGTCCTGCTGTGTCTGGCTGTGTCCCCGCTGTCCCACGCTGTGTCCCCTGCTGTGTCCCCGCTGTGTCCAGCTGTGTCCCGTTTTGTGCTGCTGTGTCCTCCTGTGTCCCGCTGTGTCCCCCGCTGTGTCCCGCTGTGTCCACTGCTGTGTACCCTGCTGTGTCCCGCTGTGTTTCGTTGTGTCCTTGCTGTGTCCCGCTGTGTCCCCGCTGTGTCCCGCTGTGTCCCTGGTGTGTCCTCACTGTGTAACCGCTAAGTCCCTCTGTGTCCCCGCTGTGTCCCACTGTGTCCCCCGCTGTTTCCCCGCTGTGTCCCCGCTGTGACCTCCTGTGTCCCGCTGTGTCCTCGCTTTGTCCTACTGTATCCCGCTGTGTCCCCCGCTGTGTCCCCCACTATTTCCCCACTGTGACTTGTTGTGTCCATGCTGTGTCCACCGCTGTGCCCCGCTGTGTCCCGCTGTGTCCCCCGCTGTGTCCCGCGCTGTGTTCCCCGCTGTGTCCCACTGTGTCCTCGCTGTGTCCCCGCTGTGTCCCACTGTGTCGCGCTGTGTCCCGCTGTGTTGTGCTGTGTCCGCATCTGTGTCCCCCACTGTGTCCCGCTGTGTCCCCGCTGGGTCCCGCTGTGTCTCGTTGTGTCCCTGCTGTGTCCTCGCTGTGCCCCGCTGTGTCTGTGGTGTGTCCTCGCTGTGTAACTGCTATGTCCCTTTGTGTCCCCGCTGTGTTATACTGTGTCCCGCAGTGTCCCCCTATGTCCCCTCTGTGTCCAGGCTGTGTTCCCCGCTGTGTCCCACTGTATCCCCCGCTGTGTCCCCGCTGTGTCCCCGCTGTGTCCTCCTGTGTCCCGCTGTGTTCTTGCTGTGACCCCCGCTGTGTCCAGGTGTGTCCCCCGCTGTGTCCTGCTGTTTCCCGCTGTGTGCCACTGTATCCTTCTTTGTCGGCCAGTGTCCCCCGCTGTGTCCCGCTGTGTCCCCGCTGTGTCCCCCGCTGTTTCCCGCTGTTTCCCTGCTTTGTCACCACTGTGTCCTTTGATGTGTCCCCAGCTGAGTCCCGCTGTGTCCCCCGCTGTATCCAGCTGTGTCCCCCAATGTTTCCCCCTCTTTGTCCCCGCTGTGTCCCCGCTCTGTCCCGCTTTGTCCTGCTGTGGCCCTCTGTGTTGCCCCCTGTGTCCCCCTGTGTCTCCGCTGTTTCCCACTGTGACCCCCGCGCTGTCCTGCTGTGTCCCCGTTGTCCACCAGTGTGTCCCCTCTGTCCCACGCTGTGTCCCCGCTTTGTCCCGCTGTGTCCTGATATGTCCCCCCTGTGTCCCCGCTGTGTCCTCGCTGTGTCCCCCGCTGTGTATCGCTGTGTCCCCCCTGTGTCCCCGCTGTCCCCCGCTGTGTCCCGGTGTGTCCCCGCTGTCCCCAGCTGTGTCACCGCTGTCACCCGCTGTGTCCCCCGCTGTGTCCCCCGCTGTGTCCCCGCTATGTTCCGCTGTATTCCGTGGTGTCTGACTTTGTGTCCCGCTGTGTCCCCCGCTTTGTCCCCGCTGTGTCCCGCTCTGTCCCCACTGTGTCCCGCTTTGTCCCCCACTTTGTCCCGCTGTGTCCTCAGCTGTGTCCGGTTGTGTTTCCCGCTGTGTCCCGCTGTGTATTGCTGTGTACCGGCTGTGTCCGCTGTGTACCGATGTGTCCCCGCTGTGTCCCTGCTGTGTCTCCCTGCTATCCCCCGCTGTGTCCCCACTGTGTTCCGCTGTGTCCCTGCTGTGTCCCCGCTGTGTCTCCCTGCTGTCCCCAGCTTTGTCCCCTCTGTGTCCCGCTGTGTCTTCGCTGTGTCCCACTGTGTCCTTGCTGTGTCTCTGCTGTTTCCCGCTGTGTCCTGCTGATTCCGGCTGTGTCCCCGCTGTCCCCAGCTGTGTCCCCTGCTGTGTCCCCGCTGTGTCCAGCTGTGTCCCGTTTTGTTCCGCTGTGTCCCGCTGTGTCCCCGCTTTGTCCCCTGCTTTGTCCCCTCTGTGTCCCGCTGTTTCCCGCTGTGTCTCCGCTGTGTCCCGCTGTGTCCCTGGTGTGTCCTTGCTGTGTAACTGCTATGTCCCTCTGTGTCCCCGCTGTGTCCCACTGTGTCCCGCAGTGTCCCCCTATGTCCCCTCTGTGTCTTCGCTGTATGCCTTGCTGTGTCCCACTGTGTCCCCCGCTGTGTGCC
Organism: Dipodomys ordii; assembly: GCF_000151885.1. NCBI lineage: Eukaryota > Metazoa > Chordata > Mammalia > Rodentia > Heteromyidae > Dipodomys > Dipodomys ordii. The sequence continues at coordinate 5,943 of NW_012287153.1, forward strand.
GCTGTGTCCCCGCTGTTTGCCAGCTGTGTCCCGCTGTGTCCCCGTTGTTCCCCGGTTTGTCCCCAGTGTCCCCCGCTGTGTCCCTCGCTGTGTACCTCTGTGTCCCGCTCTGTCCTCATTTTTTCCCCGCTATGTCCCGCTGTGTCCCTGCTGTGTCCGTGCTGTGTTCCACTCTCTCCCGCTGTGCGCAGCTCTGTGTCCTCCGCTGTGTCCCCGCTGTGTCCATGCTGTGTCTCGCTGTGTCCTGCTGTGTCCTCTCTGTGTCCCAGCTGTGTTCCGCTGTGTCCCACTGTGTCTCGCTGTGTCCTGCTGTGTCTGCATCTGTGTCCCCCGCAGTGTCCCGCTATGTCCCTCTGTGTCCCCGCTGTGTCCCCCTGTGTTCCGCTGTGTCCCTGGTGTGTCCTGGCTGTGTAACCTCTATGTCCCTCTGTGTCCCCCGCTGTGTCCCGCTGTGTCCTCGCTGTGTCCCCAGCTGTGTCCCGCTGTGTCCCCCGCTGTGTCCCCTACTGTGTCCCGCTGTGTCCCCAGCTGTGTCCCGCTGTGTCCCGCTGTGTCCCCACTGTCCGCCGGTGTGTCACCACTGTCCCCCGCTGTGTCCTCCGCTGTGTCCCGCTGTGTCCTCGCTGTGTCTCACTGTGTCCCCGCTTTGTCTCTGCTGTGTCCCGCTGAGTCCCTGGTGTGTCCTTGCTGTGTAACCGCTGACTCCCTCTGTGTCCCCGCTGTGTCCCACTGTGTCTCCGCTGTTTCCCACTGTGACCCCCGCGCTGTCC